>NC_139824.1:7520632-7633132 GCF_963457635.1 Microchirus variegatus
TGATTGTAGAGATAGATAGATGTGGCGCACTTGCTTCTTCTCCTCTGACATGCGGCTGATGCATCATATCAGCTGTGACAGGGTGTTGTCACAGAGGCAAACCTGGACCTGGGCTTGTCATTAGACTTCATGGCATATAGCACTTGCAACTATTCATGCAGAACATTCCACTGATGTATAAGTGACAGCTGTGAAAATGCTGTGGAGCTGCGTGATGAAAGACCACTCGACAGTGTATAATGCAAAATGCAGAGTTCTGTGTAATTATGGAAAATTGTAGACACAAAGCCGTGTGTGCCGTGACACACAAAGTGAGACTATTTACACAGAGAATGATATAATATTTGCTTGTCTCCTTGAAGAAGGTGTCGTATTTAATGTGTAGAGAGGCTGAAGATCACAGTCGCTGTCACTTATCATGTGCAACAGTGTGACAGGGTTTCCATGGGGATGTCTTTGGACTGTGGGAGAAAGCTGGTCTACCTGGAGAAAACCCATTTAGACAGGGGAGGAATATATTTGTACCCTTCTCACCTCCCCAACGTGGCGCCAAGTCAATGATTCGCTGGAAAGTTCCAGTCAACCAAGTAAAATCAACAACGTAATTTTATCTACGGGAACCTTTGTGTGTTCTCTATGAATGTATTATTTCCCACCAGTTTGGGGACAAAGAAAACATTATTCACCGCCCCGTCAGAAGATTTTTTTTGGCATGAACAATGTAGAGTCCTTGCTGTCAATTACAAAAATGTATTATTTAGTGACAGGGACTCCCCTGCCTTACATTATTCATCAACATCAGAGAGTGACATTTGAATGCAAGCTGAAGTTTGTACACACACTCACACAGCATGCCCAAATGTGTGTTACGCTTTAACACAAGTGCAGCAATTTGCAAATTCATTCCCTCTCAAAATCCAGCCTTGAGGCTTCGTTTTTTTTTTTTTTTTTTCCTGTGGAGTATGTAACAAAGTGGTCACAAAAACAAAAGGATGTGACTGTAGGACTTTGCTGGTGTTTCTGCATATTTTAGCATATTTACAAATTGAATACACTTGAATTACTGCTAACCCTCTTCCAAAACATCCTCAAGCTTTTTTTTCGATTGACTAGTCCCTCCTGCCAGGCAGGTTTTTCTTTTCTTTTAAACGTAAGAGTAGTAGATACTTGAAAAGCCTTGTACATCAAGTTCAGCTAATCACATAGAACACATTCACTGTGATAGTTTTACTTTTACAAAAAGTTCCAAGCTTGAAAGCTTAACTTTAAGGAAAAACCTTCATATATTTTTTAATTTTTTTGTGTTTTGGCGTGTACAATTACTGAAGCGTATTGCTGCCACTCAAAAAGGTAGGGTACTCAGTATTATGTTATAACAAGAAACTATCACGTTATTTCGAGATAAGATGTTTCCTCGTTATAACGAGAAACTGTCACGTTGTTTCGAGGTAAGATTGTTTTCTCGTTATAACGAGAAACTATCACGTTATTTTGAGAAACTATTATGTTATAACGAGAAACTAACACGTTATTTTGAGCTAAGATTGTTTTCTCGTTATAGCAAGAAACTGTCACGTTATTTTGAGAAACTAGTACGTTATAACAAGAAACTATCACGTTATTCTGAGCTAAGATTGTTTTCTCATTATAATGAGAAACTATCAAGTTATTTCGAGAAACTATTACGTTATAACGAGAAACTATCACGTATTTTTAAGCTAAGATTTTTTTCTCGTTATAACAAGAAATGATCATGTTATTTCGAGAAACTATTATGTTATAACAGTTCTATCACGTTATTTCGAGAAACCATTACGTTATAACGAGAAACTATCACGTTATTCCAAGCTAAGAGTGTTTTCTCGTTATAACAAGAAACTATCACAACAAACTAACGCAATATTTTCTCATTATAATGAGAAGACATC
This sequence comes from Microchirus variegatus, assembly GCF_963457635.1. Classification (NCBI taxonomy): domain Eukaryota; kingdom Metazoa; phylum Chordata; class Actinopteri; order Pleuronectiformes; family Soleidae; genus Microchirus; species Microchirus variegatus. The sequence continues at coordinate 7,522,561 of NC_139824.1, forward strand.
TTATCTCAAAATAATGTGATAGTTTCTCGTAATAACATAATAGTTTCTCATTATAACGTAATACTGACCACCACACTTTATACAATAACTTAATTCACTCTAAAACAAATGTCTCCTGGAGAGTTTGGGGAAAGAAAACATGGTATGATGTTGGTTCAGTCCTTTTCAGATAACAAAAATAAACAATGTAGCCTTCTGTCTGCACAATAATTTGTGCTCTCTTCATCTTGTTCATATGGATGACCAATAGGAATGCAACAATATTCGGTATTTTACCGAACCGTTCAATAAGCCCTGTTCGGTTCAATACACTGCGGCAAATAGTGGTATTTTGGGACATTTCAGCCCATCACAAAATTTCATCAAAACTTTGTACAGCCGTGCATGCTGTGCAATTACATCAGTCCTATACTCTGCTCATGCTGCCTTAAGAGCCAATCAGAACGTCCCTGAATTTCCCAGGAACCAATCAGCGCTGCCGAAACAATGGCGAGTGAACGAGACCCCGAAAAAAGAAAGTTTGAAGAGGCACCGTCTTCGTGTAACTCCGCTGTCTGGGATCATTTTGGATTCAGCGTAGACTACGATGAGAATGGGAAGTGAAGTTAGTTTTAAGTTGGATATTAAGACATTCGCTTCGGGTTCACTCTGGGCTCGTTTACGTCGCCATCACCCGTCTCTTTCACTTGGAGCAGCGTGGATTGTATTTGTAGTGTTAAGTAGTTTCTGTGAGTGGGTTGAAATTGTTTATTTGTATTGGATAGTACTGAACTTTATATTGCATTTGTGTGGTTACTGTTTGCAGTTTAATCTGATTGTTTAAATAAAGTTTGTGGTTTGATTATATCTGCTTTTACAATGCAATATTGCCTTTGCTAGTCTGAGCAGTTTTATATTAAGATATAAACCGTACCGTTACCGTGGCCCAAAAACCGCGATGCATACCGAACCGTGGGAAAACCGTACCGTTCCATCCCTAGTGACCAATTTGTCCACCTCTGTCACTGACTCCTGTCTTTCCTCTCTTTTGTGTGTGTGTGTGTCTCTGCAGGGAACGTCTTTGTGGTAAGCCTGGCAGTGGCAGACCTTGTGGTGGCCATCTATCCTTACCCTCTGGTTCTCACTTCCATCTTCCACAATGGCTGGAACCTGGGTTACGTCCACTGCCAGATCAGCGGCTTCCTCATGGGCGTCAGCGTCATCGGCTCCATCTTCAACATCACCGGCATCGCCATCAACCGATACTGTTACATCTGCCACAGCCTCAAATACGATAAACTGTACAGTGACAAAAACTCACTCTGCTATGTGATGTTAATCTGGGCTCTGACTGTTGTGGCCATTGTGCCCAACCTCTTTGTGGGTTCGCTTCAGTATGACCCGCGGGTTTACTCCTGCACTTTTGAACAGTCAGCCAGCTCAGCGTACACCATCGCGGTGGTTTTCTTTCATTTCATTTTACCCATCATGATTGTCACCTACTGCTACCTGCGCATCTGGATACTGGTCATTAAGGTGAGGAGACGTGTCAAACCGGACAACCGGCCGAAGCTGACGCCACACGACGTTAGAAACTTTGTCACCATGTTTGTGGTGTTTGTGCTGTTCGCGGTTTGCTGGGCGCCTCTAAACTTCATCGGCCTGGCAGTAGCGATCAAACCGGAGGTAGTGATCCCTCTCATCCCCGAGTGGTTGTTTGTGGCCAGTTACTTCATGGCATACTTCAACAGCTGCCTTAATGCCATTGTGTATGGCGTGCTGAACCAGAACTTCCGGCGGGAATACAAGCGCATTGTGGTTTCAGTGTGCACAGCTCGCATCTTCTTCCAGGACAGCTCAAATGATGCAGGGGAGCGGCTGAAAAGCAAACCGTCACCACTCATGACTAACAATAACCAGGTTAAAGTGGACTCTGTCTGATCAGGAACACAAGAGGACATGGACAGATATGATGTGACGTATATATGATGAAAATACCAAATATATTTATATTAACAGCTTCTTTCCTCTGGGCTGTCCACACACTCTTATGGTGCTATTTGACCTTTGAACTATCACGGGAACAACAGGGCCACATATCATCTTTTTTTTTTTTTCGTTTGTTTTATCAAGCACTTTTTGTCTGACTTTGCAGTATCTGTAGTGCAGTAAATATATGATGGCGGTTTTGTTCTCATGTTTACAGTGAAGATATAAATGTATCATGTATTCTATATAAGTATTTATTTTGTAAGAAATGTCATGTAGATAAATATTAAGCTATATCAGGTTTCCGGTGAAATGAAGACAAACTTTTGACACTAAATTAAATAACGCAAAGTTTATAAATGAAGTGATTTTAATAACCTTGTATGTGACACTGTAACACTAATTGAGTGCAAGCAATGTGGGTTGCTGCTGTCTTATTATATCCCCATCATTAGGTGGATTATATATTTTCATACGAAAGATCTCTTTCTCTCTTGTTCTCTTTCTCTTTTTTTGTTTGCCACTTTGTGAGCTCATTATATTGTATGCATGGATATCAGGAATAGTTCATATGCAAAATAAAATCTGATGAGGATCTGCTTCAGCTCTGTATTTGATTTAATCACCAACACAAGTGTATTTTAATGTATAAATGTCATCACCAGTCGCCAGATTAAAAACGGTTTCCTCACTGCACAAGAAAACTATGTGCACACACAAGTGTAACAGGCATGGTAAGTTTTTAGTTTTTTTTTTAGTTTCTTTTTTCTCATCTGATTGTCTGACTGCTCAGGGTCACTTCATTAGTGTAACGCTGTACTGCTTTGACGAATGATGACAAAATATCTTAAATAAAAAATGATGTGATCAGTATTTTGTACAAATGTACGGAAGCATATTGCTGCCACACATACAGAAAAAAGTGGGGTGTTCAGTATTACGTTATAACGAGAAACTATCACGTTATTTCGAGATAAGATTGTTTTCTTGTTATAATGAGAAACTATCACGTTATTTCAAGAAAATATTACGTTATTTCGAGAAACTTTTTACCTTATAATGAGAAACTATCATGCATTTTGAGATTAGATATTTTCTCGTTAAAACTAGAAACTGTCACGTTATTTCAAGATAAGATGTTTTCTCGTTATAATGAGAAACTCAAGTTATTTCGAGATAAGATGTTTTCTCCTTATAATGAGAAACTGTCACGTTATTACGTGACAGTTTCTAGTTATAACGAGAAAACATCTTATCTCGAAAAAACGTGACAGTTTCTCGTTATAACAGGAAAACATCTTATCCCGAATTAATGTGACAGTTTCTCGTTATAACAAGAAAACATCTTATCTCGAAATAACGTGACAGCTTCTCGTTATAACAGGAAAACATCTTATCCCGAATTAATGTGACAGTGTCTCGTTATAACGAGAAAACATCTTATCTCGAAATAACGTGACAGCTTCTCGTTATAACGAGAAAACATCTTATCTCGAAATAACGTAATAGTTTCTCATTATAACGTAATACTGAGCACCCCACTTTTTTTTGTATGTGTGGCAGCAAAACGCTTCCGTACTAATGCACCGTAAAGTGCATTGCTCCGCAAATCTCAAAATGTATGCATTTTGCATTGGGTCGACTGTCATTGTTGAAAATATACTGTACAGTATGTGATGCTACAGTCTCAGAAAATGCTGATAAGCAGCTTCCATTTCAGATGAGTGTATGTAAAAAAAACAAAAAAACTGTATTTGAATAGTTCTGTCTGCGAACATGAGATTGCACCTTTAAATTATGTCATGTGTTTTCTCGAATTGAGCGCTGCCACTAATCTGTGATGTAATGAAATTTGATCCAAAAGTTGAACACAACCAATGAATTATTGTTTTATCCGTGCTCGGACTCTTTCTGTCGTCATTTCCGCCGTTTGATGTTGTCCAGTGCTGAAGATCAGGTTCTGTCTGCGGACACAATTTCAAGGTGAGTGTCGGAGTCCTTCACAGTGTTAACGACTGCAATGCATAGGGGGCAGGGACCGTATAGCTGACGACATCAGCAGTGTTTGCATGTGTGTTGCATGGCATGCGTGGGCTCACCCTGTTGGTTGAACACAAACAAAGGCACAATGCATCACAGAGGAAAACGGCTCAACTGTGCATTTGAAATCCACTTGGCTTACATAATGGCTGCTCACCATCATCCCCAAAGCAAGAACTGAAAGAGCCGGCTCTCCACAGACTCCCTGCCCCCCCCTTCTCTGTCCGTTTAATCCCGAGAGCTCTGTGTGGTAGCAAACAGCTGAATGGGTTGAGGATGAGCAAATGTAAAAATCCCAGGGATTTACACTGCCCCAAACGGAGTGGTACCAAAAACCTGGGCCCTTAGATTTATGGACATTGGAATAGAAGAGTTAAGTCAGGTGTTATATGACAAATGGCACGGATTCAAGCCTGTATTCCATTACTGATTTAATACCAGGAAAAGAAAACAGAATGTATCCTCCACCAGGACGAGGGCCAACATAACATCTCAAGGAAAGCAAAGCGAAGCTTTACGGCTGCCACAGTTAAGCTCTGTCAACTTTGACACAAATGATCTAAATTTCTGAGAACTGTTGTTGTTGGAGGAAAGATTGGGACACATCTATTCATTAGACTGAAGTCAAGTTCTCCTCCAGTTCACCCAGTGCACAAACCCCCTCAACATATGTTCCATATGTCTGACATGCTGGAAAATGTAATAGCAAAACAAATAAATAAAAGAACCCGATTCTCAGAAACCAGCACATTATTTCCAGAAAGACAACTTATGGTTCTTCAAGTCGTAATCGCCGCTTTGCGATAAACATCCTCATTCTTGACTGTTAACACAGCAGTAAACTGTAATAAAGCCCTCAAGGTTTACTTGCTGCAACCTCTGTCGTAGTCTCCATCCTAAACATAACCACCTCGTACCGTGTGACCAAAGTTACAGACAAAGGTCAATCATAGTGCAGTCGGACAGACATCGTTCTGGAGGACGTTACTCTGCGTTACTCAGACACCAGCACTTTTTTTCCCCCATACTTCCTCTACTTCCTGCTAAAGGCCACATTATACTTCTCCGACTGATGCGGATACGCACTGCAATTTCCCGCCCGATCAGTAGGGGTCGCTGCGCAAGGTTGTTGTGCTTTTGGCTACAGTGAGCAATGGCGTCCGAGAGAGAAAGAGAGAGAAAGACTGTTGTTGTTGAAAAAAGTGGCCGTTTCGCACTTTTCTGTGTCACGGAACGCAGTTTTAAGATCATTCGAGGCGAGAAATTGGCCATTTAGAGTCTAAACATGTGCTGTGTGTGTTAAGATATGACGTATTCATAGTTTGGCAGCGACGTTGTCGGCGGTGATCAGCTCCGCCTCTGTGGACGCTCGGTGCGCACTGTGGCCGGCACAGAGCAGCGTTAGCTCGGCCTGTTCTGAGGACCAATCGCAGCTCTTGCCGTCTCCGTTGTCCCTTGACGGAGTGACGGACACTTAAAAAATATTTTGTGCAGTCGGAGACGACGCAGAGGCTCCCCGTCGGCGCAGAGGGCTCTGCGTAACCTACGCAGAGCACTTTACACAGGAGTATAAATTGGGCTTAAGACACAAGCAATTCTACTCACAGAAATGCAATAACAGTCATGAAGTGAAAACAATACCAGTGAATGGGTCCGAACAAAAAAAAAACCATGAAAAGTATCTCCAAATACAGAAGAATTCCTAGTTTCCCTTTCTTTCTTTCTTTCTTTCTTGTGACACCGATTCACAGTCAAACTGTAATTGATATTACATAAAGAGGCCATGCTTAAGTCTCTCTCCTGGAAGGTGCCATTGTGTTATCACTGTTTGTTTTGGTCGGCTCTGAGCCTCAGTGAAAGATGACTTAAATAGCTAAGATGCTTGGTAATGCCACTCTGTCCTCCCACTGTTCTCTTGCAGAGAAATAATCCATAGATGAATCACCGCTGGCACCTGAGTTGAAATCTCCCTATAGCAGTGAAAGAAACAGATGTATAGAAGAAACACTTCTCGGCTTTATAAAGACACGACGGTGAAGAGATCGTAATGATCTCACCGGCAGCAGCCAATTTGCTCAAAGTGATGTGACAATTGTATGAGGGGGAAACCATTAGCAACCTAGATGTTTGTTTGTTTTTTTGGAAGAACAGTGCAACAATATCTGCTACGTAACATCACTCTTTTTTTGCCTCATTCAGTCATTTGTTCTCATCTTCTTCATCTTCTGCATTCATCCAGTAATGGACGTTGTTTTGCACATACCTTTTACCACATTTTGCCTCAACTGACTTAGAAGGACAGAGAGAGAGAGAGAGAGAGAGAGAGGCATGGACATAAAAGGACAATAGAGTAATATCACATTTGCTCTTAGTTAGTTTTACTTCGCTCAAACACAAGTCGCGGCACGTTGTCTCAGTTTGCCTTGCTCGCATAAGCTTACAGTGTTCAGGAAATATGTCAACATTTGCCTTCATTTGATGTTCTGCTGCAGTACGGGCCTGGATCGCTAGAACAATAGTTAAGTGTTGAGTCTTATTCTCAGGGCATTTTGGGGTGAAGGCTCTCTGTCCTGAGCTTCACTCACCAGATAAGCACAGATGGACCGACTTCACACTTTGGTGGTGATTAGTGTCGTCGCATTGTGTGAAATTGAGCAGCCTTGGCACGAGTTTGCGCTCGTGTTTTCTCGGACTGCTTTAACTCTCCAACTCTCAGTTATGGCCTCGGCGCGGCACGGTTTAGGTTGCATTTCGACTACAAAAAAAAAGGACCTACTCAACGCGGGAGAAGTCATCACTGCACCGCTGCATGAAACTGCGGTGACTTTGTTTTACACACGCACACAAGTGACTAGTGACTTGTTGTTGCAGTTGTTTTCAGTGTAACCGAATCATTACAATCAGTTAATTAAAACTATTTGTTCAGTACTTCCTCCCCAGACTCCATCTGACAGCCAATGGACTGAAATACACTGGCGAGGGTTTGTGATGCCAGTCGCGATCAGTTGTGCTGTTGCTAAAAACACCAGAGTCCTCTGTTAAATATTGGGATTTTAGACATTTCCCTGGTAATTGTTGAAGATTAACCCACATTTTTGGGATTGTTAAGTATTTTTAACTGATCTACAGCTCGGCATTTTTCGGGCTTGATTTTTATGTCGGGTGTCTCTTCCTGTGACGGCACTCTGACTAATCAGTGGCGATATCACGCATTGTTCCTACTCAGCATTGTTTGGAACCAAGCCAGATCAGGTACTAAAAAAAGTAACTGGCAAAAGGTGCAATGCTAGTGGAGACACAAACTAACCATGCTGTGCCGAGGCGAGTAGAGCCGGTGGAAACACGCCCATTAGACTCTATTCCACTTTATTTAAAGGGGAGTTATTATACCCTATTTTTCCAAGTTAACCTAGTTCCCAGGTGTCCTAATGAACATGTCTGTGACATGCTTTGGTCAAAAAACCATAAGGGTGAAGCACCACAGCAGTTCAATCATCCTGCAAAAACAGCTCTGTTCAGAACGCTCGGTTTAGTAGTATCTCTTTAGGTCCACCTTAAAGGTCCACCTTAAAAAAAGAAACTTGGAAACTTAAGGGACAGGAAATGACATCAGCCACAGAGGCTACTGGGAGCTAACAGTAGTTAGCATTTGGAAAAGTAATCATTTGCAGGCTCTAGCAGGCACATTTCCATCTTATATAACATGAATCCACTGGACAGATAAATCCTCTGAGGCTGGAAGTTTGTGTAGGACTCTGTGCTGCACTGTGGAGCCAACAATAGAACTTTTTGCAGACTTTGCAGTCTTCTGGTTTTCGGATATCGTTGCCCTTGCCAGCACTCTCGCGTGTTATACGGACAAAGCGGAGCTCCGCGAGACAACAATTCCAGGAATTTAGTGAATTGTGACGTCCCAATGAGCACGGAAGTCAACATCACTTGTTTCATCTCCTGTACTTAGACTGAGGAGGACCACAAAAACATGAGTGAGTCATCTTTTTTTCACACTTTGCCTACTGATAGGGCCTCTAGAGTCCCACATATAAGGATTTAAATGATTAAAAAGTTGATTTTGCATAGTCTCTCCTCTTTAATTTTGCTTTGCAGCATAGGCAATTCTTAATAAACATCTGGACAAACCTAACACATTTGCAAGAGCTGAGATTTTTCTTCGACCTTTAACACAAAACAAACACATCTTCTGGTGTCAAGGATGATTCAGCTGGAGTTAAATCCCTCTCTAATATAGCCTCGATTTGTGAAAGTAGATAGATGCTCTTCTCTGCTAACACGGCCAATGTGGGAATGCCTCCCAAGGCAGTGTTGGCTCAGCTGTGTCCTTCACCTTTACACGACTGCCCTACAGACTCACCTAATCAATAACATTTTTATTCAGAGGATACAGTTTTAGTATCTCTAAACAGCTAAAGTGCAGCTTCACCAACATCATTCTCCAGTATTGTGATATTGTATGATAAAAAAGAGACTGTTCACTACTCTAAAATATAAATTAAACAGAAATCTGCTCAAAGATCAACTCTTATAGATCAGATTAATCAGATTAAAACGTGCTGTTGTGTATCAATCCATTCTAAAACGTCATGAAAAGCTGAAATCAATGTCAAATACAAGGTGAAAAGATACTTTTTGACTCTTTTGTGTGGTTCATTGTATAATGTGGTCAATTATGATATGAATGATCTGTCATAATTCCGATGATTAGGATCAAACATATTACTGGAAATGACTAAATAAAAGGGAGCTCAGTCTTTTCAGTGGCAACATATAATTGAATGTATTACAAGATGTTTTCATAACATCTCATTGTTATGTGCTGACATAAAGTGCAAATATGCAGAGAGGGCGATCCACTTCGAGCCTATCGAGGATGCGCTGGCACACGGTGACGTGAGAGAAATGACAATGGGTTAATTACGTTTCCCAGGACATCGTGATGTGTCCCCACAGAAGGTTGCACCATTAAAGCCGGAACACAAAAGCTCTGTAAATGTAAACAAAGATATTCATTTTTTTATGTTGATGCCACAGAAACACAAAAAACGCTCTTCTGGAAACAACGTGTTTCGTAGGTGTTGCGAGATGTATAGCGCGCGACACGGTGAAGAGGTTTGTGTGCTGTAAAAAAAAGCTGTTCCTTTATGTTCTGATCTGCTCAAGTAGGCTACTTTGATGACGTTGTTTACATTGAAGCATGAATGTGATCTGTGACCTGTCTTTGGATAATCCATACATCCATTATCTACTGCTTTATCCTCCACTGGACGGTCGCGCGCGCGCGGGGGGGGTGTACAACCTGGACAGCTCGCCCAGTCCATCGCAGGGCCGTCTTTGGATAATATCCACTGTTTAATGCTCACTATTTAATGTCAGTTATATTTAATGTGGGGGGGGGTACACCCTGGACAGGTCACCAATCAATCACAGGGCCACATAGACACTACCCCCCCCCCCCCCCCCCCCTTACATGTCGGGGTGACAGCACTGGCCGTTGTGGCCCTAAAGAGATGCCACCAATCATTCGTTATGTCAGAGTGTAGCAAATGTAGAGCACACTCTGAAAGCCCCTAATAAAAAGAATACAAAAGGGGAGGAAGCCTGCTGCATGCTATTACTGCACAGATACCTTTGGCCACTTATTATGGTTGCCACGGTAACCTGCATACAGATCAAATGAAGGTGCAAATGGCATCTGTCTGGGAGGAAGCCTGCTGCGTGGCAAGTGGGAACAAAAAAAAAAAAAAAAAAAATGTTTTAACTATAAACTCAGAAGTGATCAGGCCCTAATGCTAACTATTAACAACAGGAATGTGCAGATGCATCTTATGTGGATCCTGATTTTAACCCCAAGAAAAAGATGAAACGTTGGTGAATTTTACAATCTTCCAAGGAACTTCGTCAGGATTCTGGCCTACTTTTGAAGATGACATGGAGACATTTCTTCCAAGAAGGAATGTCCTTTTTGCCAAATGGGACTGAGCAGAGACCCCCACAAAGTGCATTTAAAAGACAAGAATGACTTTAAGCTCCGGATGCTTCATAGTGAAGTAAAAACTCTAGAATGTATTTTCATTCAGTGCTTTGAAGACCACCGAGAGTAAGATTTTGAAATCTATCCTTTCACTCGCAGGAAGCCAGGGCAGAGACCTGATGTGTGATGTGATCCAGTTTCCTGGTTTTAGTCATGACTCTGGCAGCAGCAGAGGCGCAGCTCGTGAACAGGCAAGGCGGGCAACTGCTTGGTGCCCCCGAGCTGATAGGGGGCCCCCAACACTCGGAGACTAAGGGCTGTTTTTTACTGAAATGTGTAGTGACCAGCCGCCTCCCCGTCCCCCTTAAAAAAACAATGGGCGATTTGCAATGACATCTCAGTAGGAAACCTCCCTAAAGGGGCCCCACCTCACTTTAACCTGTGTGAAGTTATTGTTCTGCAAGTTGGAAAATTAAGCGATTATTTACAGTGTAATGCATGTATTTTTTACTCAGTTTATATATGTTTTTTTCAGTTATTTACAGTATTTTATTGTTTTATATATTTATATTGTTTTATAATGTGGGTTCTTTACAGTGTAATGTATTATTTTGTTTTAAATAAGTTTATATATTTTTAAAAAGCTATTTAATAGTTATTTCATTAATTTCGAAAAAAAATTTTTTTTTTAACTCTTTTAACATTTTTCGTTGGTGTCAGATTATTTATCATAATGGTGATGAACACTGGTTGGAAGGGCCCCCTGGGAATTTTTGCTTAGGGCCCCTACAGACTCTAGAATCGCCTCTGGGCAGCAGCATTCTGGAGCAGCTGCAACTGCTTGATTGATTATTTTGTTAAGACGTGTGAAGACACCATAACAATAATGTAGTCTGCAGAAAATGAAAGCACGAAACACGTTTTTTTTTTCTGTGTCTTGTTTGGACAGAAAACCCCTTGATCCTTGCGATGTTCTTCAGGTGGTGACAGCCAGACTCAGTGTTAGCTTTTAGGTGATAGTTAAAATTCAAATTTGAGTCAATAATTCCCCAATATTGTTGGCTTAATTTGAAGCACTCAATGACATGGAGTCAAGGAGAGCACTGACCTTTGACCTTTCATTTTTGGCGCCTAAAACGATCACTTCTGTCTTGTTTGCATTGAAGCAGCACCAACAGAAAGCACCAAGTGGCCTGTAGATGTGGCTGATCAGTCCATTTTAGACGAAGGTAAGTCACTATGGACTTAAAGCGCTTATTTATTTAAGCGATTTGAGAGCTTTAAAAGTGCTGTATAAATAAAATGTATTATTGTTTCATTATAAACAAAACTCACAGGTTAAATAATCCTAACTAGGGATTATTATTGAAGCAAATGTTAAATAATGAACTAATAATAATAAAAAAAGAACAGGCTTCTTCCCCTGATCCTGAGGGAGAATGGTTCAGTCCAATCAGGGTTTGAGTCCTTTGAGCCCTTCCTCATTCACTTGTGTGTCATCTGCTGCTTCAGTCAAACTCCTCCTCCTCCTCCTCCTCCTCCTAATCCAGAGAAATCAAAAATAAGTTAAGGTAATGAATGTAACATGAAATGATGTTGAAAACTTCATACATTTTGTGTTATGTTGTGTGTTAATGCGACTTGTGTTGATGTAGAAATTACGCTGCTGCTGGTGTGGACCTCTCACTTGGTCAATGAGGCCTAATTTTTTCTTATGTTTCTTATATTTTCTTATGACTCCTTATGTAAATATGATGCCAACATGACTTATATATAATTACTACTGAAAATACAGATTTTCACAAACGGTCGTGAACACTTTCGCCCCCTGCATGACAGTTTGTGCCTCGTAATTTTTTAATGAGGCCACGGCGACATCGTTAAACATCCTAGTTTCTGCAAACTACACATATATCGTGCGAGTTCACGTCTCCGAACACAGTTTGCTACAAACGCGTGACCTCTTGCGGTGTCTTTTTTTTTTTTTTTTTTTGGCTGAAATGAGGTTGTCGTTAATAATTGACACAGTGATTGACACAGCTGCTGCTTGTTTCTAATTTTGCTCTCCCCCTGAAATGCAGCAGCAGGCTGGAATTCAGATGACTCTGAACCCTGGACACCAAGACATGAGCTCTGCTGCTGGAAATGCTGTGAGCTTTATCATGTCGGTTATCTTTGTGTAGCTGGGAAATGATTCATGACGGATCATATGATGGTTCGCATTCTCAATAGTGTTGAAGTGTCAGATTTGTGAGACCACACAGTATTCTACTATGTTGAATTTCAGAAGATTGCACTGAATCTGGAGCACAGCACTCTCTTCAATTGTTGATTACGAATACTTTTAATTGGATATACCATGTATACCAGATATATCTCTTCAGCCTGATAATCTGAATGTTACCTGGTGGCAGCAAGACCTGCTTTACACTTTACATTCAAACGTTTTTCCCTCTACAGAATCTACACGTGTAACATCTGGCTTGAATTCCAGGGAAGTCGACACGAAGCTGAATTTCCAAGTTGAAAATGATTATGATGTGGTAGTTCTTTGCAGAGGTAGAGACAAATTAAGCAAAATCAACTTTTTAATCATTTTAAATCCTTATATTTGGGACTCTGGAGGTGCCAAAGTGTGAAAAAAAAAGACTCACTCATGTTTTTGTGGTCCTCCTCAGTCTAAGTACAGGAGATAAAACACGCGATGTTGACTTCCGCGCTACTTGGGACGTCACAAGATGCTAAATTCCTGGAATTGTTCTCTCGTGGAACTCCATCTTTTCCGTAAAACACGCGAGAGTGCTGGCGAGGGCAACTTTATCCGAAAACTGGAAGTCCGCGAAAAAATGTCTATTCTTGGCTCCACAGTGCAGCACAGAGTTCTACACAATCTTCCAGCGTCAGAGGATTTATCTGTCCAGTGGATACATGTTATATATGACAGCAATGTACCTGCTAGAGCCTGCAAATTATCATTTTTCCAAATGCTAACTGCTGTTAGCTCCCAGTAGCCTCTGTGGCTGATGTCATTTCCTGTCCCTTAAGTTTCGTTTTACTTTTTATTTTTTTAAAGAGATACTACTAAACAGAGCCTTCTGAACAGGGCTGTTTTGGCAGGGTGATTGAACTGCTGTGGTGCTTCATCCTTATGGTATTTTGTTCATTACCCTTGTTCATTAGGACACCAGGGAACTATAGGCTAACTTAGAGAAATATAATATAATATGACCCCTTTAAATGTGATTAGGTAGGAAAATGTAGTGAGACTGTATTCAAGGTGTCAAATTACAGCTCTATTAGTGTAAGAGTATTTGACAGTATGATCTTGTTTGTATGAATGTGTACAACACTGTCACCTCTGGAGTATTTCATTGGAGTGTACTGCTGCAGGACTCATTTTCCAGGTTTCTCTCAGACGATGCTGACTTTTCTTTCTGACCTGACTGAGACCGTGAACACGTACTGTGTGCACGTCTGGACACCTTTTGGTGTTTTTGAGGAACAGTCGGGACGGGAGTCTGATTCTGACATCTTAACGGAACGACGGTGCACATGTCAGCGCCCTAATTAGCGCGATACTACTTTTACTCTCAGATAATGAGAGTTTATTTAAAAAATCAATTTGCAGCCGATGCCATTATGTGCCATGGAGCGGTGACCCAGACTCACCGCTCACACAGACACCCACAGGCACACGTACTGCAAAGTCATTTATCTCTGCAGGCCTTTTGACTTGTTGTTGTTGTAGGAGGAGAAGAAATGATGAGAATAAATGCATTAATTAAGTTACTGTGGTAATTATGTGCTCAATAAGCACTGACAGGGTACCAGCACGCACAATACCTGAACCATAAAACTTAGTGTGAAGTGTTAATTTGTCCCTGCCAAACAAATACAGCCTTACAAATTACTTTAAATAATATGTATCAGCCCAAAATTCTTACATTATTTCAGCATTTTTTTCCCCCAACAATGCTGATAAAACTAAAGACCTTTCCACTTTGTACAGAGAAAAACCATGAGTTTAAAGGGTAGTTTCACCCATTTTTTTCCCCACTTGGTCAAGTGAAGAATGAACTAAAATTCATTCGGATGCTGCCGTTTGCTGACGTCGACCAAATTTGACCAGTTATTTTTAATAAAAAAATGTTTTTAGAACTTTTACATTTTTTTTTATTTACTTTGACTCACGTTTGTCACTCATTACAATTTCATTGTTATTGTTTCAACCTCAATCCCAATGCGTATCTCACATCCACTGTCTGATGATGAAATAACGCATGCATCTCTGGAAATTACTAAAAAAAAAAAAAGTATATTTTTGGGTGAAGTGGCCTAACATGGACTTGATTGTCCAAAGCAGCGCTAAAATACCACACTGGAAACAAATTAAATGTGGGATTTTCTTCACATAAGAGTGTGCTGAAGTGTCTACTTTCAGAGAAGCTGATTAGTATCCATCTATCCATACTTCTGTTGCGAGTCATTATTTGAAATGCAACTGACAAAACCCAGACAAAAAGATGTCAAAGAGTGGTATACAGGTGTCTCTTAGCAACCCCTGCACATGACAGTTCAAGCCTTAACACACCAGGAGGACTGGATTCTCATAATAAGGGACGACAAACCCACGCTCAGTGCGATAACGTATCACTCGCCACCTTTGTAGTGGAGTCACTCTCGTCTTGTATACATGCAGCTGGCGAATGGGTCAATATTAAGATGCGTTATGTAATAAATCTAAAGCAAAAGGCCATAAAATCCTCCTAATATGTCACAGAGACTCAGGAATAATGTTCATATAACAAACTGAACTCACCAACAACAACAGTACAGACAAAATATTTGCATTAAAATGAAAATTTTGCAGACTGCAAATCATGTTTATGTTTTGAAATCATGTTTTGGCATGTGGCGCCACCTACCGCCGTCTACCAATCATTGCAGTCAGTAGAGTCTCAGCTGCCGAGCAACCACGGGTTGCAAGTTATGTCAGAAAATTATACCTAAAAGACCTCGGTATTTTGAATTTTGGCCACATTCTTACATATGGCACCTTTAGTATCATGATACAGTGGATTCATGGAGTGGTGTACAAAGAGGACAATTAATGACATGAAACCTTCTCGTTGTTTTCTCTTCTAGACTCTGCTCTCACAGGATTCTGGAGCGTACCAGTCTGTTGGGACCAGTCCATCTTCAGTTTCCCCCTCAACCGAAGTGGAATGAGGTAGGAACCTGGAGTTCACACATCATAGTATGAGTCTAATTGTAGTATGCAATCTACATGTACTGTATATGAATGAATGAATATACTGCAAATGTATTCAGTTGTGTAGCCCAGTCCAGTGAATTGGGTCAGTACTGCTTGTTACGCAGTACGGGCACTTCTTAATTTGACTGTTTTGCATACTAGCGCTTGAGATGCTGATACTCTTATCTGTCCAATCCATAATGGCCCAGAATAATCATTTTCAAGGCTGCACGATGTGACGTTCACCCGTTCTCATGAGAGTTGAGTGTTTGTTTCTCGTCTCTGGAGATTTTATTCTTTATTACCCCTTAGAACACAGAGGATTTCATGCTGCTTTTTCCATGACTATGTTTAAACATATACAGTATATACAGAGGCTATAAGAATAGTGTCTTTTTTTTTCAGCACAACCTAGGAAATCTGCAACTATATAAAGTACTTAAAATATTTAAAGGGACACTGCGTAGTATTTATGGGTTTATATAACCCAAAATCCACTTTTTTATACATATTATGTGCTCCTGCATTGTCTAGTCGCTGTATAATAGTTTTTGTTTAATTTTCGTAGTGTTTCAAAAAATCATGTAAAATAACATGGTCACGGGCCGCGGTTGCATAGCCACTGTTAGCAGCGAGACGCCATGTTTCTACGGGAGCCTGTAAGGACAAACGCGAGAGAACAAATCAAGCGTTGCTTTACTTGTAGCGGAAGTCCCGCCTCAACTCTCTCCGCTTCGTCTGCTAAGACGACGAGGACGACATTTGACACCGTAGCGCTCAGGGAAGGGAGGGGGTGAGCAGAGGAGCAGTTCGTTGTTGTAAATCTCAGCCTCTCCTCTAGATGGCACTATAACCTACTTTACTTCACCTTTAAAATCGGATTTAATTTGTGAAATTTGGAAATATGTCGCAGTTCAAAGATCACATGGCTCATTTTTAATGGACAAATAGAAAATTGAAACACTATTCTTCTGCACAATTAATGCTAAAAATGTTGATATAAAAAGGTGAAAGAAAACCCCACATTTTTTTTGAATATGTGACCCATAAACACACACTCCAAGGATGTCCATATAAGGAGTTGTGTAAAATTTACCACCTGTGAAACAGATCTGTGCCGCACTAAGCGTTAAAGGACAATATCTATTGGAAGTGAAATGTTTCACTAATTCTTGCCACATGTGTCCTGGATGACGGCATAAGACTGTGTGCTTGACGTTTGTAAATGTAAAAATTGGCAAAATGGACTAAATATGTGGCTTCGTGTTGTGAATGTCTTCACAAAAACATCATCATTCAGCGTTGAATGATTTAGTAATACTGTCAGACAGATAAAAGGAGCACTGGCACTTCCCCCCCCCCCCCCCCCACACACACACAGGATATTGTACAAAACTTTAGCTCGCATCAAAAAAAAAAAAAGTTCTACATGGAGGAAAAATAAGTGTTCACATAATCAAAAGGCATTTATTATTTCTAGACAAACATATGCACAGGTATTCTGGTAGGGTGTTAATACAGCTGTCAGTATATTGTACCCAATTGTTTGGACGTGTACAAATGGCAAGTTCATGTGATTTATCTAGTGCAACATTTAAATGTATAAATGCTCTATATACACACACACACACAGTGATGCCTTGGGGCATTCAACTTCACAGTCGAGCAAACGTCTCCTCGCAGGGAGAATAATTGCACTGTTCTATTGTGTAATAATCCAATAATTTCACAATAAACAGCAAAGCCGTGAAAGTAAATAATTGCCTGAAGTATGAATGTACTGTATGATCACCATGCGAGTTCAGATGTCTGTGTCTTTAACCGCTCAATATATTACTTGCATCGAAAATGCAGTCATTTCATTTCATTTAATGTTGCCGGTTATTTTTAGAAGCCTGAGAGAGGTGTAGGCAAGAGAGGTTATTGGTATCACATGTGCGTGTGTGTGATCAGTCAGAGAAAAGCTATGGTTTGGCTTCAGCAACGTAGTTTATAGATGTGCATGAGGTGCAGTTACAGTAAGAGCATGTTCAGGTACATCCAACATGGACAGATATAACTCGATTTTCATCATGGGTATAAAACCATGAACCACGGACAAAATAAAACAGAATGTTCTGATGCCAAATCAATTCTATGGTTTCTGGGATAGATTAATGTTCATAGCCCTCACATTAAAATCAGACGAGTTTCCTTTAAAAATGACAGTCATGAGTTTCCATGTTGTTCAACAGTTCCTTTGTAGTCACTTGTGTCACTAGATTTTAAAGGTGCATTATGTAATAAATCTAAAGCAACTGGCCATAAAATCCTCCTAATATGTCACAGAGACTCAGGAATAATGTTCATATAACAAACTGAACTCACCAACAACAACAGTACAGACAAAATATTTGCATTAAAAAAAATCATTTGCAGACTGCAAATCATGTTTATGTTTTGAAATCATGTTTTTGCATGTGGCGCCACCTACCGCCGTCTACCAATCGTAATGATTCAGTAGAGTCTCAGCTGCCGAGCAACCACGGGTTGCCAGTTAGGTCAGAAAACGAAACCTAAAAGACCTCTGTATTTTGGGTTTGAACGTAGTAACCGTTTTTGGCCACATTCTTACATATGGCACCTTTAATGCAAATGAAACATCCAAAATATAATTTTACTATAACGTATAGCAGATATTTACATCAGTGGGAAAATAAGTATATTTTGGGCATCAGATAAGGACCTTTACAATTTCATAATTGCTTAATCCGTCAATTATTTCCTCGTTTAATCTGTTTTGTCCAGAAAATGTTGATTTGTGTTTCCCAAGCCTCAATTGTGTTCTCAATGTCTTTTGTCCAAAAATCAATATTATTGATTTCTTTGTTATATGAAGCAAATAAACCAGATAATATTCACATTTAAGAAATGTGGAAATAGCAGAACTTTGAATGCAGGTTTTGTTCAAGTCCTTATTCTGGTGTCTGATTATCGAGTGTGTCTGAAGTGTGAGTTCAGCTGAGTGCAGGGCAGCAAGGTCCTTCTGCCTTGGTAGATTTTGTTGGTTGGTTGCACCCAGGAGTATGTTTATGTGATGGTTGGGTGGAGCTGACACTGTTGTACCAAAGTGCAGTTCAATGAATAAATGAGATAGTACACTTGCTCTGATTAAACAGGTCAGTGATCATCAATCAAGAGCCTCAGTGTCTCATATAAACGGGGAGTGATAAAGTTCTCGACTGTCGCGTTACCAACGTTCAGGAGACATTTGTTGTTCAGATGCAGGAAACGTTATTATACGTGAAACAAATCAGTTAAGAGCCTTGATGATGCACCAGAGCCAACACTCTAACCTGTGTTCAAATGACATCATACATTTGGTGGAGCCCTATTTTCAGGTGGCACCACTACTAACCATTTTGCATTTTTACATTTTACGCAACAAACGTGTCTCTCTCTCTCTCTCATACATCACGTCACACTCCCATCACTTTCCTACTTCGGGTGAGCGTGGACCGCGCATGCGCAAAGTAGTCATCTGAGCCTCGAACTGGCTGACCCCCTCAATCCCCCACCTGACGGGCCTTTCAGCTGATGAGCAGTTAAAACTAGACGTGTCCGAGGGAGATGTAGCATTGTTTTCTTCTTCTTTGGTAGGAATGCGTCCTATGCTCTGCGTCCAGACTTGTACCACAACCTGATTGTGAAGTGAGATACTACAGGACCTTGATGCTCGAGCAATACCAGGGTCCGCGATACACTACTGTTCAAAAGTTTGGGGTCACTTATAAATGTCCTTATTTTTGAAGGAAAAGCACTTTTTTCTATGAATATAACATAAGATTAATCAGAAATACACTCTATACGTTGTTGTGTGCATGTGGTAAACGACTAATCTAACTATGCTAATGGAATATGTACATAGAGGCCCATTTCCAGCAACTATCTCTCCAGTGTTCTAATGGTACATTGTGTTTGCTATTGGATGATTAGAAAGCCCTTGAAAACCCTTGTGCAATTATGTTAGCACAGCTGAAAACAGTTTTGCTGGGTTCTTTGACGAAAGCAAAGTTTGAAGGGCAAAATTATTATTTTGAATAAAAATCATTAATTCTAATCTTGTCAATGTCTTGACTATATTTTCTATTCATTTTGCGACGAATGGAAAACACAACAAAAATTGTATAGGTGACCCCAAACTTTTGAACGGTAGTATGTAACGCACACGTCGGCTCATGCGGCAAGTGTGTAGAAGTATACCACAGACTTTATGCTATGTTCACACTGTGACTTAAACCGAAGGGATATTTCTTTTCACCATCAACCAAAGCCTTGTTGCACTCTCTGTTGTTGAAACGTCTGCAGAGAAGACCGTTTTGTGCGCTTTCGCAACACAAGCCATGCCCAGCAACTTGGCGAGTCTCACTGTTTACTTAGTGAGCTCTGTATTGACGAGAGCTGCTTCCAGTGATACTTTCGCATGACGAGCGTCATACGGAGCTGCCGAAGGAAACGGTGAAACTTGCCAAGTTGTGTCTGGCCTCGGAATTTCGAATTGATGTACGTCTATCGTACCAATCGCCTTAATCACACCACTTAGCCCGGCAACAAATTCACATCACGTCCGGTACATTTTTTTTTAGGTTATTTATTTCAGAAACCTTGCACACACAAACAAATTAAAGTCTGTAACCTGTGACACAAAAATGGACGATGTTTCAGAGCTCAACCTCATTGGTACTAGGCTTTCAGGGGACCTTGTGTCCTATTTCATGGAGCCGAGCTCCCGTTCAATCTCCCGTAATTCGAACCATGGCTGTAAAAACCCCTCGGCAAGCTTCATCAGTAGTTCATCATCATTAACTGCACCTGTTCCTACACAACTGCCCTTGGTACGTTAGCAAGCCGAGATATCTTTGTCTTGAAAGTTTGTCTTGCCTCGATACGAAAGCACACAGAAAAGCTCTGCGGCCACGTTAACATTTCTAAAGTTAGGAAACAAAGTGGAGAACAGACGGATGAGCAGGATCCAGAGTCTGATCGTCTTTAGTGTGGAAATCGGCGAAGTTGTCTTTTTGGTGTTCTCATCTGTGTGCATCAGGTTTTGAACCCAATCTGGTTGTCGGGGGGTCTTTGATGAACTTACTTTCTCAAGCAAAAATTACTTTGGATATGATGCTGGCTACCTCTGTGAGTCAGATTTGTGTTTTTTGGCAGCGTCGCGTCAAGTTTCCACCAGTAAAAGAACCATTTACACGTTTGTTTTATGGACTCCAACGACGATGGCAGAGCAGAGATGTTGTTTTTCTGTTCACTAACAAATCAGTCATTTGTTTTCCAAGGTTATGTTCCCCTGGTGTTTTCATGATATTAAAATGACACAAGCAGTGTGCCAGTTTGGGTCTTAACGCCAATTTCCTCATCACACTGAAGCCAAAAAGGCAATTAATGCTATTAGATGATAGGAGGGTTTTTTTTGTTGGCCCGATCTAAAACTGCAAATGTGACGTTAACTTGTGAAGGG
This sequence comes from Microchirus variegatus, assembly GCF_963457635.1. Lineage (NCBI taxonomy): Eukaryota > Metazoa > Chordata > Actinopteri > Pleuronectiformes > Soleidae > Microchirus > Microchirus variegatus. Next base: position 7,543,318 of record NC_139824.1, read on the forward strand.
GGAGAACGGGAATTCTGCCACTGAAGAAATGATGAATTCTGAAAGTGCAATTAGCCCATGTCATCGTCTGTGATTATTAAGAAGTCCTTTGTCTTGGACAAAAAATGGGTAGAGTGGTGACGGATGGTTTTAAAGAGAAAGGGGGAGACGGACAGACACTGGTAGCCCCATGAGGACAAAGTGGTCTGCTCTGTTTCAGTTCACAGCAGGAGTCCCTTTTAGTGAAGGTTCTTTCTCCTAATGAGGGAGTAAGACCAAGTTTGGACATGCTGTGATAGAGTTAACTAAGCTCGCTGGAGGAGGAGACAACCTCTGTGACTGTAGCGTGTTTTAATCTTTGAGGAAGTCATTTATACAACCACCATTATCATTTCTGTCAGAGTTCTGTTTTAGGGTTTTTTTTTTTTTCCCGAATCCCATTAAAACTAATGTGTGGTCTTCGATTTAATAATTATGACTGAAAGTTATAGAGTAGCAGCTGGTGTGCGGATGTGGAATTGTAATCTGTTATGCACAGCCGCTTGATTATAATTAAAGACACTGAAGGTCACTATGTCTTCATTGTCCCTCATTATGTTGTCTTCTGCAATCATGTAGCTGGTATTTAAGTAACAAGGTGACCACACAGCGTGCACCTGATTGAAACTGAAATATCACCTATAATATTTGTATTGCTATTTATAATAAATCAATAAAGAAAGCCAAACCTAGTTGGTAGTCCTCATATAAAGCTGTGACTATAAACTCCAGTGGCTTGCGACGACTTTTCATGGCAAAGTCTGGTTTCCATTTGGTCCAATTTTCTGCATTCATCTTTCTCTAATTAACCCTATTGTTCAGGGCCATTTGCCATAACTTTGCAAGCAACAAGGCATTATCGTACCTTCCACTTGTTGACTGTTGACATATTGAAAAAGGCAGGAAAAAAAACGGATTTGTTGCATTACTGTGAGACAATAGTGAAGTCCGTTGAAGTTTTTATGCTTTGTATCGGAGAGGTGGATGTTTTCTGGGTTGTCAATTTGTCAATTTTACCCTTTGTTTGTGAACATGATACTTCAGAAACACTTTGAGGGAATGTCATCAAATTTGGTACGGAGCTGTTCAAGTTCAATTTGAACTCACAGCTCATTCAATACATATCTGGCTATCGTTTAACTCTGAAACAGGCAGTGATACTGTGACCACAAACTGGTGACTAACAAAAATGAATGGAGTAAAGCAGCTACCGTAGCTTGTCAAAGTGACTCGACTTGTGACTCAATTTGTGGTCATAATTGCAGAGTTTAGAGACGTATTCATTGAATGTGCATTTTAGTCACATTATACACTTAACTTAAAAGTCCCATATTATGCAAAATCAACTTTTTAATCATTTTAATGATTAAGGCCCTACCAGTTGCCAAAGTGTGAAAGAAGATGACTCTCTCATGTTTTTGTGGTCCTCCTCAGTCTAAGTACAGGAGATAAAACACGGGATGTTGACTTCCGCGCTCTTGAGGACGTCACAAGACTCTAAATTCCTGGAATTGTTGTCTCCAGGAGCTCCGCTTTGTCCGTAAAACACATAAGAGTGCTGGCGAGGGCAACTGCATCTGAAAACCGGAAGTCCGTGAACAATTATATTCTTGGCTCTATAGTGCAGCACAGAGTTCTTCACAAACTTCCAGCCTCAGAGGATTTATCTGTCCAGTGGATACATGTTATGTATGTCGGCAATGTGCCTGCTAGAGCCTGCAAATTATCATTTTTCCAAATGCTAACTGCTGTTAGCTCCCAGTTACCTCTGTGGCTGATGTAATTTCCTGTCCCTTAAGTTTTGTTTTACTTCTTTTTTTAAGGTGGACCTAAAGAGGTGCTACAAAACAGAGTATTTTGAACAGGACTGTTTTGGCAGGGTGATTGAACTGCTGTGGTGCTTCATCCTCTTGTATTTTGTATTTTGACCAAAGCATGAGGACGATACAGAACATCACAGCATCTACAATAAATCAATTACAGGGCTGTTGAGGAGACAGAGCTGGGCAAAGACAAACTTCTTATCTTACAGCTGTTCAAAAAGATGTCATGAAAACAAGTGTGAGTGCTGTGTGCCCTGCCAGGTTCTCATACTGCACACACAAGAGCATTTCTTAAGGGGTTAGAAAATCCAAAGTCACCTTGTCCCCAACTTGACTGGTTCTGATGTGTTCCACTGTTTTGTGACAGGATTTCCTCAAATACCTTGAGCGACACACTGGCGCGACCATAGCCGCTGCTTAAATTGCAACCCATCTGTCATGCTCGAGGAGAAAATTATTCATTGTCATTTTTTTCCCCCATCTCCCTATTGAGCCCTAAAGATCTCCTTCTGTAACTGTGCAGAGTTGACCAAGTTTGAACGCGTGTCACTTTTGAATATCTTCGCTGTTCATCCCTTGCTGATTGTGATGACATTTCACCTTGATTTACTCGTCAGGGTCTTCACAAGTTAGTCTTGTAAGTCTTTCTGAAGGTTCCTCGACCACAAATCCCTTTTTAATAGACAGTCGGCTATCCGGTGCCTGGATTTAGCGGGGAATCGGATCTTAAGCTGAAGGGATTTTAACTAACGTGGATGCTCATATCCATTTTCTATTTCTTTTAAGAAAATGACTTCCCAAAGATAACAGGCACAAAGTAAACTTGCTTGTGCTCAGATTACATTTAACGTCATTAGAGACAGTCTGAGTCAATTTGTGAGGGATTAATACAAATTTTAAAGCACAATAGCTTCTTTACCGCACTGGACTCTGTGCCGACACCGTAGCTTGAAGCTGTTGGACCTCAGTGGGAACAAAGGTCAACACACTGAAGTGACAACGGTGCCTAAATTTACTTCCATACTAATGAGAAAGCTCTGGCATTTTAACGAGCACTGGCTCCAGCTCAAATCTAATTGGTCCATTTTTTTTTCTGTCACTATGTTTGGATGTTAATTACCTCTTCCAAAGGAGGTTATGTTTCCTATAGTGTCTGTTTGTTTTGATAACAGGAGCACGGAAAAATGACTTGAAGTATTTTTAAAACACTATGTGGAGGGATTAGGTGTTAGTCAGTGAAGAATCCAAAATATCTTGGTGCTGATTGGATTAAAGGGACAGGTTGAAATGCTGGCTTGGCTATAAGGCTTTATGGAATTTATAGGTACTGGTACAGCCCTGGGGCATCATTTATAAAGCTTGCATATGCCACTTTCTACCCACGGTGGTTTGGGATTCCTACAGAACAAATTTCACAGGAAATGTGTGGTCCTTCGGGTAAACTCTGACCCACGTGTGAGTAGGCACAAACAGGAGAGAGGTGAAACCGTGACTCCGATGGCAGAGGGATGAATAATCTTCAGAAGATCGGAGTGAATTTTCCATATATAATTATATTTATGCATCTAAGGGTGTTCACGCGTTGAGTTTCATGTCATTGTCACGTTATAAAACCCTCTTTTGTGAAGAACGTAGTAACACTGTTTAGATAACATGCGACAGTATACTAATCAAATGTATTGTTGTCACCATTGTGCAGAACAGTCTGTGTCACACTCAAACAGTCAGTTTAACTGCTACAACGGAAGCTGTTCAGATTCAATCAAATGGAGAGGGTATAAAAAGGATTGCAATTGCAATGTGCAGCGACGCAAAACAACTTATTTGGCACTGTTAGACTATTTGACGTTGGAGAGAAGCTCACACAGAAAACGGGCCAATGTTTGGTGATTCCGGTTTTTAGAAATCCCATTCGACTAATGACCGCCTTACATTGTCTAACCCCTCAAACCATTCGCAAACCTTACAGGCGACAGTAGATGCCCACGTAAGCGGTGCCAACTCACTCCCTCGCACAGTGCACAGAGGATCGGAAACCCCGTTGTGGAACATGGGCCTTTTGCATTTCTAGCATCTGCCACATTCTGTCACAGTGATGACGACACGGTATAAAAGCTTTCTTGTGCCTTGAGTTCTCATTCTTTAAACTTCATTTTCTCTCTGCATTTGAGACGACTTTCTCATCTCTCCTGATCAATGAATATTCTGATTAATTATGGGGCAACAATGGGGGTTACCTGAATGGGGGTTCCCTGTTGATTTAGATTTTTTTACATGTATAATTTGATGTGGCATGTGTTGTGGAAATTGTCCGCTGCTGGTGAAGAATGAAATAGAGACTTCTGCCGGCCGACAAGGTTTTATTTTCTTTGCAAAGAAAAGGTCAGTCAACACACGAGTAGGCGAAGATGAAGAAAGACCCAGAGCATGGCGAGAGCTAAACTTTTATACCTAAGAAACTCCCCTCTCGCATCTCTTTGTGTGTTGCAGGGGTCTGCCCCTCCAGGCCGTGCTTTCACACCCTTGTGTCTACTGCAGGTCTTTTCCATTACTATGTTTAAACATACAGTATGAGAATAATGTTCAATAAAGAGTGTCTTATATTCTTTTTTTAGCACAACCGAGACAATCTGATGGAACATTTTTCTTTCATTTTCACCAACTATACAAACACAGCTGAGCAAAAAGTACCCAACGTTTAAAATTGGATTGATTTTGGGAAATTTGGGAAAGCGTCAAAGTCCAAAGTTCACTTGTCTTGTTTTATGAACAAAAATAAAATAAAAAACGGTCTATTTTGTGACTTCTGCACAATTATGGCTACATTATATCACTACTAAAAATGGGTTATAAAATTAATCATAACTTTGACTCAACAGCACAAGAACAACAAGAAGATGACAATTTTTAAAGCCTGAATATGTGACCTATAAACACACACCCCCAGGATGTCCATATAAGGAGTTGTGAATTATTCCCACAGCAATTTACCAAGGGTGCACCTGCAGCACAGATCTGTGCCATGTGAGCACTAAGGGTAAAAGGCAGACAAAGAGCCAAGTGAGAGCCTTGGTGTCCCACATCACAGGTCTGTTATAGTTTCAGCATCAGGTAAAATACAAACGCCTTCTGCTTAGTTGAATAATTGCACATTACCTTTTTTTTTTAGATATCTCTCTCGAACAATGGGGTGATGTTCCATGTCCTGGTCATAATCAGGGATGTACATGTATTTCATTTCCTTCTATTTTCTCATACAGTGTTAAGTTTTCTTTGATACAGTTTTTCTTGATTTGTGTGTTCAGTGGAAATGATTGGTCTGCTGGATGGATAAGTGTGTTCTGAATGTTTTAGACAAGGCGTAGAGCAAGTTTTTTTTTTTTCTTTTTTCTTGACATTGCACTCCTACCCTTATAAATGAGGGCCTAATAGGGACTGTTGGGCCTGTATTTGTCATATAATTTACTGTGTGTGTGTGTGTGTGTGTACGAATGGCAATTGTTGCACATTTGTCATTCCTCATTTATTTTTTTAAAGAATCACGACTCGTGCGTGGGTGTTGGACCTATGCCTATGTCTACTGACTCGGGTTTAGTTAGTTCAGTTAAAGGGGTCATATTATACTCTATTTCTTCAAGCTAACCTATTTCCCTGGTGTCCTAATGAACATGTCTGTGACATGCTTTGGTCAAAATACCATAATCAATCGCCCTGCCAAAACAGCCCCGTTCAGAACGTTTGGTTCAGTAGTAACTCTTTGGGTCCACCTTAAAAATAAAAAATAAAAAAGTAAAACGAAACTTGAGGGGCAGGAAATGACATCAGCCACAGAGGCTACAGGGAGCAGTTAGAATTTGGAAAAGTGATCATTTGCAGGCTCTAGCAGGCACATTGCCATCATATATAACATGTATCCACTGGACAGATAAATCCTCTGAGGCTGGAAGTTTGTGTAGAACTCTGTGCTGCATCGTGGAGCCAAGAATACAACTTTTCGCAGACTTCTGGTTTTTGGATACTGTTGCCCTCGCTAGCACTCTTGCGTGTTTTACGGACAAAGCGGAGCTCCACGAGACAACAATTCCGGGAATTTAGCGCATTGTGACGTCCCAATTAGCGCGGAAGTAAACATTGCATGCTTTGCTGACAGATAGGAAGCTCCAGAGTCCCAAATATAAGGATTGAAATTATTAAAAAGTTGATTTTGCACAATATGTCCCCTTTAACTTTCCCCTATGTATGTGAAATGTCATCAGAGGCTCATCCATGATATCTTTACGATTTTTGGCTGTCACGACAATAGTCACTGGGAACTTGGGTCACCTTGATTCCATCTGTGTCGTCACAGCTGTCCTCGACAGACAATCGGCTATGAAGCCTGCTTATAACGTGTCCTGTGGACGCGCTAACCGAAGACCTGCAGAAGGACAAAGAGGTGTGGGTGGCTCAGTGAATGAAAACCAGTGAATTAAATGCATGAATCGGACACGTAGGTCTCATCATGAGCAAGAACAAAGCTTAGAAGCTGCTGAAACGGCGTGTGACACATTTTATACACTATAATTTTATGGTGATATTTTACATTTAAATTCAATTTTTTTTATTCTCTACAATACATTATTTTATTATTATAATACTTCAAATTGCGTTCTTAATTTAGAATATCCACTATGTGCTTTAGAAGCGCCAATATTCTAAATGACCCAATTTTTGTTTGTTTATTCCACCATTTAACTTTAATAAATCCACATCTTTTTGGTCTCTTGTGACAAGGTAATATGATATCTAGAGAATCCAAAAAACCTTTTTTAATGTTGTTTCAAATGTTTGGATTAGTATCAGTTTTTGTGTCCCTGTAGGATGAAATCAAAGTGAATCACATTTTGGCCGTCATATTGTTATGGCACTGACTGTCACGTTCTCTTTTGCTGTACTGCACGCTGCTGAGGGAACATATGGGGTTAATGAACTGTGCCGTACAGGACATATGTGTCCTCATTCTTGGAACACCTGTCTTTTTGTCCAAGTGGATACACCGGCCATGATACTGGTCTAGTTTCCCACTGTGAATGGTGACATGCTGAAAAGTGTCTACGTGAGTCAGTTTCCGTCTGTCCGTCTGTGACTTTCTGTCAAAATCATTTTATATTTCTATTCAAGGTTGATTCAGGGGGGAGAAAAAAAATGTGAATAGGAAAAAAAATGGCATCTTGTGAAACAGTATTATGTTCATCATAGTCCTGACCTGAAGCTGCCTTTTCAATCATAATTTGCAGTGGGAGGACTCATTAAGTCATGTGGGGCTGTTTTACTGTGCTGGAAATGATCGGTTTTATGAACCGTATCATGGTAGCAGTTTCACTTAAAAGGGTTAATTTGCGGATTTAACCCGCTTTTTTTAAGACAAAGACGTTGAGTGGCATCCACGTGTTTGAATGAAATGAGTGGTGAGAGAAAATCGTCTTTCAACTGGAAGGTGGAGGCGCATGATTTCAGGCTGTGCGAGCCAACGTGCTGACGTGTCCCTGGGCAAGACACTTAACCCTAAGTTGCTCCTGACCCTGTGTGGCAGCGTGTGAATGGGTTTGAGAGATGGGTGATAGGAAAAGCACCGCACATAGATGTGGTGTTTGAATGCGAGTCAAAGGGTGTGAATGGCTAAATAGTAGTGTAAAGCAGCTTTAAGTGGTCATCCAGACTAGAACAGTGGTTTATACAGACCAATTGTTATTAATGGCTGTGGGAGGGGTTACAGTAATTCCTCTGCTGCCTTTCCTCCGTCCCACTTCCCAATCGCTTCCATTATATGCACACCCTACTGCAGTTGACATTTGAAGAAATACAGATATCCATTCATTAAGTGACGAATGAGTGGGTTCAATCTAGTAGAGACAAGATTTTTTCTTTGCATGCAAACATTCAAAGCATTCGAGTTAGCATTGCTTCTTAAAGGTAGGGTTGGAGATCCTGGGAAAAACAGTTTCAGCTAGCGATGTATTGAATTCAAAAGTCCGAGCCCCTTTCTTCAGACTTCCTGCGCTGTTTCAGACAGAAATCTAACCCTCAGAAGACGGACTGTGTTGTGATTGGCCGGCCTATGAGAGCTTTCTCAACTGTCTTGTGATTGGCCAGGTACCTGGAAGTGAAACACAACGGACGTTCTTCTTCTTCTGCGGGTTCAATGTACGCAACCCGATGTGCCCGGAGCCGGAGGATCTGCTGTTCAGAAGATGGGATCCTTACATCGTGATTCCAGGCTTTTTCAGAAACATTTGCAGAGCCTGAGAATACAAAAAACCTCAGTGTTCTCAGCAGTGGCTGAACGGTTTGTTTCGAAACTGTAGGGCTTCATAAACGAGGTAATGGCGCAGATACACACCAAAAAACAGCGTTACTTGGAACTTTCGGTCTATGGGAGTTTTAAACTTTAAAAATTCTTCTGCAGAGTTCAGAAATACACAACTGTCATTTTTAGGTCTCTTTGCAGCCTTGTTGTGTCTCAGTACTTTGTGTTGAAGACGATTTAGAAGCCTGTTTTAATGTTTGCTTGTTTTTCTAGATCAAATGAACTTCAATGTTTCTTATCCACCCTCTAAGCTTTTTATTCCATGTCATTATTCACCTCTGAATACCTGGAGCAAGAACTATAACTCACACAAATATTTGAACTGAGACATGTTTTTTTTTAAAGCTTTTAGAAAACAAATTTATTGTATTAGTAATAAAACCCTGCAGCACATTTTTTTTGGAATGAAAAGCAGATGATACAGTGCATGTTGTCACACGAACTTGTTGGACTACCAAGCAGGAAACTTGTAGAAAAGAGCGATACAACTAAAGTGTAATGAAAGGGGGGGAGAAAGATCAACTTGGTAAGGACAGAGTGAGAGCGTACATGTGTGCAGTTGGCTTGCTTGCTGCATGGTTGGCATATTCTCAGCTGGATGAGAGGACATTTATGTGTTGTCAGCACGCATTAACCTCTTTGAAAATACATCGGAAACAAACAAGGACACATGTGCCCAGATCCCACCAGCTCTAAGTAACAAGCCTCTGGAAGGAAAGGCTATGCTGGACTGCACAGCACAGAGCACATCCTAAAATAGAAATGGGAAGATGGAAATGAAAAAGCTTCTTGGTTGACGAGGAAACGCAGGATTCTTTGCAAATAGTTTGTGAAATTTGAAATTCATTATGTATGATTCATTAGGTATATATTATATATCATTATATATAGTCGGTGAATTTATGAAGCACATTCCCTCCAAAATCAACAGATGAAAGGAAACATTTGTTGTTGTTTTTCTCTTCAGGAATGCAATTAAATAACTATAATTAGCTATTGTAATCAATAATGAATAATGTGCTTTCAGATTTTTAGTAATAATTATATTTAATAATTTCAAATATTATTTTGGTTAAACCATTACAGTAACATAAAAAATATATTTGGATAATTACCAATGCTGGTCATTTAGGGCAGCTGTGACATAATCCTTACATTGGGTGGCAGTTTAATACATTTTGTTAAAGCTATACTTACCTTTCATGCATTTTTACACTTTTCTTTTGTAATCTTAAATTGCTCCTAATGGGTCTATGGCACTCTAAAACGTAAGATAAACCCTCCAGGTTTTGAAACTCATCATTATTTAATTCTCATATTATTATGATAAAAGTATGACCAATTAAAGAATTCGGACCAAATAAAATAATTCGCCAAGTGCTGTGAGACATGCAAGAAAGGTAAGTATAGCTTTAACCATTGTGTATATGAACATTTCAAAATTGTGAGAAGTGTATATTTCCTAGTTAGCAATAATGTAAAATCAAGCATTTCTGAGAGCATTTTTAATAATCACAATACTTTTACAATTACTTTTACAATTTCAAAATACAAATACAACAATGTGGTATGTTTGCTTAGGCAGAAAATGAAACTGAAATTTTGACGAACTTGATATACATGACATATATAATGTATCTTGCAGCATAAATATAATTCCAAGTAAGTTACTGGCTTGATTTGCAAATGGCAGATACTTAATAAGAATACATTAATGATACTTTTACTGAATGTCTGTCCAAAATCCAATAAATCAATCATGATAAATCATATTTTGTTTTTTAATACAAATCCTGTATATTAAATATCTCTATATTTCTGTCCCTGTGTCACTACTTCACAATATCATATTTGGCTCCGTTTCAGTTTTTGAGAACTGGTGGCAGAGATGGGACTCGCACATTTCGATCATTAGGGTCCGAGCACTCAGCGGGTGAAGGACCCATATTGTAACTGAAGGAGTTATTGTTAATATTCAAATCTGCACAGTGTCTGCCAACGCTGAACAAAAAAAAAGATGTATTGTGATTAAAATTGTATTGCTGGCCAGTTTCAAAGGGACTCATTAATGGTCTTCCATAACACTGACTGTTATCTATGTTAGACCTTTGGTTAATTATAATAAAAAGCTAATAATCAGGATTAGAACGTGAGACTTTCTAATGATGTCTCTTGAGGACACACCTGTTCCACTGAGTGCAGTAGCTGTTTCCCCAGTTTGTGAGTATAAAGCCAGACATTCTCATGCCATTTTATTAGAGTTGCTTGGAGATTATTTACTAAATTAAAAAACTTTAATATGTATTAAACTAAATGCTTAAAGGTGCCATATGTAAGAATGTGGCCAAAACCGGTTACTAAATTCAAAATACCGAGGTCTTTTAGGTTTCGTTTTCTGACCTAACTGGCAACCCGTGGTTGCTCGGCAGCTGAGACTCTACTGACTGCAATGATTGGTAGACGGCGGTAGGTGGCGCCACATGCCAAAACATGATTTCAAAACATAAACATGATTTGCAGTCTGCAAAATATTTTTTTTAATGCAAATATTTTGTCTGTACTGTTGTTGTTGGTGAGTTCAGTTTGTTATATGAACATTATTCCTGAGTCTCTGTGACATATTAGGAGGATTTTATGGCCAGTTGCTTTAGATTTATTACATAATGCACCTTTAAACCATTATTATGTTATGATTTATACAAGTGTTATCACCCTCTGAATCATCCCCTTCTGAAATATAGTTTTAGTGTTTTGATTTGTGGCTGACAGAGTGATTATATTAAAAATGTACACCTGGTTTGTGTAAGGGGTTTTTTTGTAAGAAAAGCAAAGTCAAACGATGTTGATCCCCCTTCGTCGCTGATTGCAGTATAAGGCATTTTTTCTTGCTTCTGTCGTCTGTCGTCGCTAGCTTACCTTTGGAAACGTGTTTGCCAAGTTAGCTGCAAAATAGTAGCATGCTAATGCTAAATAAATATGTGCTCGCGTATTGGTGAATGGACACTGACTTCGTTATTTCAGTATAACACCATGTTCTGCGTGTGAAAATGTCTCACCCACTGTGAGGACAGATAAATTGGAGAAAGTGCAGGGTAATAAATCAGCGAAAATTATAATTACTCCAAAAAACGTGAAACACTAGGATGCACACCATTGTACCATGATCAACCCATATCCAGAATATTAGGTCAATGAGATATGCCCGTCACACACACACACACTTTGCTTTATAGATAGATATCCTGGATACATTTTTGTCCTCTGGGATAAAGTGATGTTGTCCATCTTTTAATACAGTTCATAATTGCCTCGTTCAAGTTTGTATTTTCTTCATATACTTTGGTATAAAAATGTAACATCTGAAGAAATGATGTGATAACCCATTGTAGGTATGGGGTCATTCCACTGATGGACAACACACATGACAAAGATGGCTGTTAAGAAATGTTAAGAAATAAGAAATAAGAATAAATCATCGACAGTCATCACAGAGGAAACTTCAACAATCAGATTTAAGGTGCAAACTCGTAATTATTCGAAAAAGACACTTAATTCATTCATGTCAACTGAAGATTTAAAATGTGATTTCTGCCCTGACACTTTCATCCAATCATCGATCACTGGTGCCAATCCCAGTTGACATAGGGTGATTGGCGGGTACACCCTGGTCACATAGAGACAAACAACCGTCCTCTCTCACACTCATACCTACGGTACATTTAGAGTGTCCAATTTGCAGTTCATATGCTCTGAAATCCGTTCTGAGTACAGAGACGTACGTGAAAGAAAGTGTCAGTTTGAATGTTTTTTGGGGGGGAAACAGTTGTGGTGCTTGTTTCTCTCTTCATTAATTGTTTTTGCGACCCTGCAGAACTATTTGGGTGTTCTCTCTCTCCTTCTTAACACTGGTGAAACTGTCCGTCTACTTGCTCTACCTCTTCCACACACACACACACACACATACACACACTCTGACACATCAAACTAAAGGCGGGCGGTGAGGGATGCTGGGGCCCTCTGGGCTTTGTCAGGCAGCTCCTGGCCGCCACTTTACAGACACTGCCCTGTGGGCAGAGATGCTAATTTGAAGTATTCCTAGATGAGACAGCTCTGTGAGGATGTTGGCCAGAGTCCATAGAGAAGAACTTATAATGCCCCATGCTTTTTTTTTTTTTGAACCATTTTATTATTATTCATTGTGCATTCACACTTGTGCAGTTGCTGTCTTCAACAGGGTAAAATGAAGTACATCAGAAACGTATTATGAAACCTAAATGCTTTAATTAAAAAAATAAATATATAGAAAGGACTTATAAATGATAAAAAATCCATCCATCCATCTTCTACCGCTTTATCCTCCACATGAGGGTCACAGGAGGCGCTGCGCCAATCTCAGCTGATATACATAGGGCGATATGCGGGGTACACCCTGGACAGATCGCCAGTCAATCACAGGCCACATATAGAGACAAACAACCACCCACTCTCACAATCACACCTATGGTCAACTTAGAGTGTCCAATTTACCTTAATCCCCATATTGCATGTTTTTGCACTGTGGGAGGAAGCCAGAGAACCCGGAGAAAACCCACGCACACACGGGGGAAAACATGCAAAAAGGCCCTTATTCCGACCAGGTCGCAGGTCTGACTGTGCTATAGAGTGCTATATATCAATATATTGTAATTTCCTGGCTGCTTGGCTTCAGAAAGGTGTGGTTTACTATGGTTTACGAGCACAAACAGCATATGTTTTATTTTTGTCATGTTTTATATTAATCAAGGTGCTCCCAAAATTCCTCCATTTTTTTTTTTTTTTATGTTTTATCACAAGCTGAAGTGCGAGATCTGGTTTTAGAAACCTGAATTACTCTCGCTGCCTGCTATCTAGGGAAAGTGTTTGTGTGCTGGAGCTCCCAAAAATAGTTTTGTAGTATTGTAATGGCTTTGACAGTAAATGTTTAATGCATGTGTGGTCTGTAATGGAAAGACACAGGTTCTACAATATAGATGTAGTTGGTTTTTACATGCAAAAATGTGGGTGTTTAGTTAAGTGTTTTGGGGGTCACACTGTGGAGTAGTGAAGCAGCCAAAAGACCCTCGTTTGGGACCTGGACGGAACAAGGTCCTTTTGCATTGTTTGCATGTTGTATGCTTCTGTGACTAGTCCGGTTTCCTCCCACAGTCCAAAAACATGCAGAGGTTAACTGGATACTCTGAGGTCTGAGTGTTGGAGTGAATAGTTGTTTATCTCCACATGTTGGCCCTGGATGGATGTTTCTTTAAGTCTTATGGATGAACTCTGAGACGGCTAGTTCTGAAGTCACCTTTCAATGATATTAAACCTGCAACTCAAGGAATGGTCTACTGATGACCTTTCAAGAAAGAAAGAAAGAAAGATTGGCAGTCATTTAACCTTTGTCTTATCTCGTCGTTTGGTACAACGAATGATGGTCATTAGGAAATATGAGTAGCAGTTTTCTGCTGCTGAAGATATGTTTGTTGTCATTATGCCGGTAAGAAAATGGGAAGGAAAAAGGAAACGATGGAAAAGTGATATAAGAACCGAACTAAAGACACACCCGAGTGAAATGGTGCTTTCAACACAAACAGCTGTCAGTCATATTATGTACGTTTGCTTACTGGATATGTGTTTGTTTTGCTGTCTCAGTTTACCTTATTTATATTTAAAAAGTATATATAAATGATATTATAAATGCAATTTTGTCCTTCCTACTACTGCAAGTAAAAAAAAAATAATCAAAAACTATTAAAAGTTTTACCATCAGTGATAAAAGGAATGAAATTCTTCTGATTTAATGTTTTTGGGCCTGGTCCAGAACCAATTAATTTTCTCTCACAAAATTCTACATCAAAACAAATTTATAGTGCAATTTTTGTTTTCGTAAACCCCCGTGCAGCCACATCGCTTAATGGAAGACGGCAAACCAACATTTTCTGCAGATTTGGTTTTGCTGTTCAAGTGTAAAATGCAGGAAAATTGTCTACACTGAATAAAAGGGGAATAAACCAAATATTCATGTTCTTTTTTTCAACTCCTGCAGACAGAGCGACATGAGTTGCCGAAGTAAATGCATCCTATTGTCCTGTTGTGCAAGTGCTGATTCAGCTAAACGAGGGAAAAACATTCTGCAGATGGTGGGGTCTCAGACCGTTGTATCCTAACGGCTCATTAACAGTAATGAGGACGCTATAACAACATCCATATTTTATGTTGTACACTGTGAAGTTTACATCGTAGAAAGGAAGGAAGAAGGGAAAAAAAGATGCAGTTACATAGTCGAGGGAAACGACTTACCTTTGTGAATAACTGCTAGATCAGCATTTGTTTTCATGATTAGGCCCCAGATTTATAGTTGATAATAACCAAAGAGCAAATAAAAAGGGAGGAAAGTACGGTGGCCCTGCAAACCCCAAAACGCCAGCAAATAACAAAACCCCAGCAAAACTTTTATAAACTTTATTTAAACTTTTCCAGTACACATATACACATATACAAAATACCTCAAAGGGAATATAAAATTGCATCTCGTCATTTAGAAAGGATACCTCGATTGTAAACTTGCCTTTATTGCCTTGTTGTGATTGATTTGTTTTCACTGTTGTATTTATTCTCAACAAAGCCTTGTAGATTTTATTTATTTTATTTTAGTTTTGATAAATAGATCGACGAGATGCAATTTTATATTCCCTTTAAAGCGGAACTAGACCGGAAGTTCCTATTATCGCTGTTTTTTTTGGTGTGTATCTGCGTCATTACCTTGTTTATGAAGCCTGACGGTTCGAAACAAACAGTTCAGCCATTGCTGAGAAAGTTGTGTTTTATTGTAATCTCGGGGCTCAACGAGATCACTGAAAATCCCGTTAACGTTACTTAAGCAGCGGTTCTCCTGAACAACCGATCGTCCTGCTCCGGGCACTAGTCCGGGCACATCCGGTTGCGTACATTGAACCGCAGAAGAAGAATAACGTCCGTTGTGGAGGTGTTTCACGAGCAACAGTGTCTTCTGACTCTGGGTCTGACTCCGGTTTAAAGTCATAAAGGGACTGCGGCGGGGAGTCGTGACGAAGCTATTTTTAAACACTGTTAAAACAATGTTTTGATAATGAGTAGCAATGCATCCACCGCTCCAGAGAGGGAGCTGCGCTTCTGAGAGCTGACGTGATAGATTACGTCACTTCCAGATACCTGGCCAATCACAACACAGGTGGGAAGGCTCTACGCTGGCTGGCCAATCACAACACACTCTGTCTTCTCGGGCGAGATTTATGGCTAAAAATAGCGCGACTGACAAGCGCTTCAAAAAGGACAGATTTCAATCGGCTCGTTTACATCAACTAGGAGGATTTTGACCATAAAAACAACTTAATATATGTAAGTAGACCTCCATAACTCACATATATGTGCAACAGGACCACTCTATGTGACCTTTAAGGTATTTTGTATACCTTGTATATGTGTGCTGGAAAAATTTAAATAAAGTTTATTTAAAAAAAAAAAAAGTTTTGGCCCAACACTGCGAGGTTGGTCGAAGACCTGCACGACAGCGCCCCCCACAGACCCGGAGCACTTCCGTTTTGTTACCTGCTGGCGTTTTCTTATTTGCTGGTGTTTTGGGTTTTTGCAGTGCGTTTGCCCCTGTCAGCCACCGTAGGAAAGGCCTTAGGCCTTACCTGTAAAAGCAGCCCATACTGTACAACAGCCTTCAGTGAAACTAAATGCTGCAAATGGATGTACACACACACACACACACACATTGCTACTGTCGGATACACCGCTCAGTAGCCTGGAAATAAATGATGAGCATCTGAACAGGTCAGAACTTACAGGAACTGTTGGTGACTCAGTGAGGGCATGAGTCTGTACCGTGATTGTCTCTGGCATAGTGCTCAATCAACAAAAGTGATGTGCACAAGTTTTGTTTCTATGACAACACATTAGCCTGCTGTTGTATGACAGGCTTGCGTCCTTTTGCTTTTTTTTATTATTTTTGCTTGACATTATTTCTTTCTTTTCTTTTCTTTTGTTATATACCACAAGCAACTGTGAAAAAAAAAAAAACCTTGCCCTTACAATTTGTATGGGCAAGTTCATCGTCGCTTAGTCTGACAGCCATTGGGTATTCTGGTTTCTACACCGGCTAACAAACAAGCTCACAATGTGTACGCGTACAAAAGAACACCACTCATTCAGCGTCTGAATGCACTGCGACAAACGGGCCCTTCTGTCTTTGTGATCCGAGTTTTTTGTCACGACATGTTTCACAGCTCCACGCGCAGATGAATACTGTCGAGCTTCTTTTCTTCTGTCGAACCGGCCTGATGAAAACCACCTTCTCTGATTGGTTGTCAGAGAAGGAGCTTAAGAGATGACACTTGTGTCAGAAGAATAATTGTACTATTCGTGACCCAATATGTCCCATGTACACTAAACTAAACGATTCCTTCCTTCCTTTATTTTATGCAAGCAAGAGAAAAGACGTCGGTTATCTGTGATATTGTTTTAGAAAGTGCATCGAATAAAAAAAGTCCAACAGGATGTCCTCGTAACACTATCTGCAACAAATCTTCCAACTTTAAAGGCCGTTCTCGCCCTGTGAGTTAGGTGCCGCGGCTGTAAACTCCAGATAGAGTTCGATGCAGTAGCTCTATCACTATCTTTATCTTCAGCCAACAGAACAATGAAACCACTGTGCACTGTCGGTCCTTAACGTCTGTACTTAAGTCATCTCCTGATACGAGGTCGCTTCATGCCCACTGTGTGGTATCCACCTTGTGTTTTCTAACGTTTGTTTCCGAGTGCCCGCTGAGAACTTGGAAGCTTTTTTCTACCTTTCATACCCCAGAGCTGCAGAGGAGGCAGAATGTCTTACATCCACATATTTGGCATAGACCTTTTTTTTTTTTTTTTTTTTTCACTCATGTAATGATTTGTTTGTAAGCTTTGCCAGCTCATCTCCGGGCAAGCTGTTGTCATGGCAACCCCTGTCTCTTGGGATTACAGAGGCTGTCACTGGATCCAAATCGGCAAAGGGATTTTAGTCGACTGGCAGCGTCGGGACCTATTTTATCACAGGTACATGGCATCGTACTGGACTATTGTCACTTCTGAAATCTGTTACCGGCAGTTGTTCCTTGTGGAAGACGTGTAGAAGTTTGGCCAGGTCTGCCTGCATCTACTGTGGCATATGCTGCCCAATCTGTGGGGTCACAACAGATGACCCACATTTGAATCCGATGCACCTGCACAGATCATTAAAACGTATGTGAGCCCAGTGTGATGAGGAAAAGCAGAAGAGCAGCACTTCCTTACCTTATGTTTCATGCAGCTCTGTGACTTCCAGATTTTTTACTAAGAATATGTGGCGTGTGTGTGTGTGTGTGTGTGTGCGCCCCAGTTGCCCTCTTGACATTCAAAGTCGCTCAGGCGTTATTAAAGCGTTAACCGTGCATGTCAGACAGCTGTGGAGAGTGATGTTCCACCATCCTCTCCTGCATTTAGGAGACGAAGTGATACGTCTGTCGAATGAATTTGGTCTTGCACACCCAGACCAATCTTCACACCACAGATCAGTGGCTGAGCCACTTTGGTATTTTTTTATAACTAATCAGTCTTTTACAGCCCTAATCTCAGGATGCAGTGATGATACTCTTGCAAAATAGTACCTGGGGGCACAATTTAGTGAATCATTTGCAAATGTGTTAGGCAGTTAGCCACTGGATTGGCTATTAGCTCCCAAATAAAACCAAAAATTAGAGTCTGTGCTGTCTGCAGGGACAAGATCTAGTACTGCACACACAATTTCAATAAAAACATATTGACTTGTCATTTGTGGAGGGTACATCTCAGATGTTGGGTTTTTTTCCCACAGCACAAGGAAAGATAAACCATTTCTTTCTATGTTGTGCACATGTACAATTTCCTTGTGATGGACTTATATTTTATTGTGCAATGTGATTAGTAAAAAAATATGTTTTTCTCTTAACGGAGACACTGCTGACCACTTCCTGTTCGTGAGCCCATGTTTTCAGTTGAACGTTTTAAGTCTCTTCCTCTTTAAAGCGGAGCTTTCTTGATGGAGCTCGGAAAAGCTGACCACGATATGTCAAAGGTCACCACCAGCTATCAGATTCGGTGATCTTTGGCATTTTGGATTGGATGATGATGATTATATGACTGAAGTTTCATCTCATAATTAGCACAAACTGTAAATGAGTTTGACAAACACAGGTTTTGCCAATGACAATAAGATAAGTTCCATTCCAGTTATTATTCAATCAAATAGAATAGATTTGAAACCAAAGAAAGAGATTTGAGAGCAAAAAAGAGATGGTGGCAATCAAAAAAAAATAAATTTGTTCGAAACAGAACAGGTTGCAATTGAAAAAAAAAATAAAAATGAGAGAACATATTTCTTCAAATTCAATCAATACTTTTGTAAGTAAAAACATATGTCTATTTTGCTTATAAATCAGTCGTCTTTGCTTGCAAATTCTAAAGTTTTGGTTGCGAATTCAACTGCACTTTATGGGCGGGGCCTATACTGGTGGATGGGAGAAGAGTGTCTATTGGTTGGTTTGAGCTGGCTCCAGCGCCTGCTATGTTTTTACTTACAAACATTATTTTTGATTGAATTTGAATAAATATATTCTTCTATATTCTTTTCTTCTTCTTTTTTCAATAGCAACCTGTTCTGTTTCGATCTCAAAACAATTTTTTTTTTGATTGTCACTTACTCTTTCTTGCTCTCAAATCTCTTTTTTGGTTTCAAATCTATTCTGTTTGATTGAATAAAAAAGCCACTTAATATAAGGTTAATTACTTTCTTAAATAGATAAGACATATTTTGCATCATAAAGCCATTTTTATTTTTAAACTATATATCGTTCTATATCAACACAAATGCTGTTATTTTGAAATTCTGTGAAATATCATCAAAAAACTGACATTGCTATATCATGATGGAGAAATCCTGATCTACTTTTAAGCTCATATTTTCCACACATACTGAACATGCGCTTTTTTCCCCAAAAAATTTTTTTCACTTGACTGGACCCTTACTGACCAGATGAGATGCTCACTGGTGCCCAGGTCATTTGAGCTTGAGACCCCTGTGTTATAGCATTTATAAAAAACAAAAACAAATCTAATGTTGGCCTAAGACATGCACATGTACTGTAAGTCAATCATGTCATTTGTGTCATAAATGTAGTTAAAGGTGCCATATGTAAGAGTGTGGCCAAAAACGGTTACTACATTCAAATTCAAAATACCGAAGTCTTTTAGGTTGTAATTTTCTGACGTATCTGGCAACCCGTGGTTGCTCGGCAGCTGAGACTCTACTGACTGCAATGATTGGAAGACGGCGGTAGGTGGCGCCACATGCCAAAACATGATTTCAAAACATAAACATGATTTGCAGTCTGCAAAATATATTTTTTAATGCAAATATTTTGAAATATATGAACATTATTCCTGAGTCTCTGTGACATATTAGGAGGATTTTATGGCCACTTTAGATTTATTACATAATGCACCTTTAATAGAGCTGTAGTAATGTCCAAGAAAACACAGGGAATGGACATAAAGTTGAGGGTAATGTATGGTAGGGTTGATATAAATAACTGATTATTTTGTACATAATATGTGGTACCGTGCGTATTATTCAGTCAACACTATTAATCTGTACTGAAGCAAAACAAAAAAACCTACAGATTTCAGAGGGTTGCGCCGAGAGAGTAGATGGATTTTAAACCAACGCTCATCACTCAACAAACAGTGGAGTGACGCAGTCCAGAGTACTTAATCTCATGCATGCATAATGAGTAGATATTAAAAACGTGCTCACTCATATTGGGCGCTGTGAGCCCGGGTGCTATTTTTAGATCCTCCTTTGACTGTGTTTCTGGCTCTGCACGTGAGGCTGTGGGAATGTCAACAGACGACCGTAGATAACAAGACAGAGAATAGGAAATGTGAGCGATGACAGTGCTGCCGTGAGTATCCGTGAGTGCCTTTTGTTTTTTCTCCCTTCTAAATATTGTCACCATGATTTGCGTCAGGCTTAAAGGTGAAACATTGGCCTTTTTCTTCACCAGGGAAAGACCTGGTTATTTAGGATTAATGTTTTCCCTCCAAGTCAGAAAATGATTTGGCTGAATGCAGCCAGTATTTGTAGTTTAGCGTGGGGAGTTGATGTGTTGGCGAGAGAGTAGTAGTTACGGGATATATGAACTCAACATTTCACACGCCTATTTGTAAATGTTCTTTGTGGCAAACCTCCCAGTGACGGGTCGATATGTAGACACGAAGACCGAGGAGCATGTGCTGAATGTTTTTGCGCCTGCACGCAGCTTCTCAACTCCCGTCTCCAGCAAGGTCGGCCGTTTTTTAATTAGCCCACAGAATTCAGCCTGAATTTTTTAACTGACCCGCCGAGATTTTCCTCCAGCTCTCGCAATTATAGCCCCGCATCTGGAGCTAGAAACATTTCAGGTCTCCCTTCTGAGTACTGGCTTGTAATGCATTGAAGGATTTTTGTTGTCCCACTTAGGCCCATTAAAAGAATAATGGGCTGAGTGTAATGCTAAATCCAAATGATGTAGTGAAATATCAGTTGTGTCATGGCTCTCTGTGGGTTTCAGGAACTACTATTAAAGAGTGATTTATTGATATTGGTCTGCCATCATTAAAATGGAATAACGTGTGCTTGTTTGTTTTAGATGAACGGTGATTTTACAATTCTGATAATGAACTAATAAATTATCTGTCACTCGAAGCCCTTACATAGAGTGAGGAATTTTTCTTAAGCTATGATTCTTACATACAGCGGGCAGTTTCTTTGTGTGTGTGTGTTGTAAAGGCCTGTAACTACAACTTGCACTCACCATTTTTGCTGACCATCTTCTAAAGCACGCTTTCCCTGATTGATTTCCTACCTTCGAGGCAGAGTCATTTTTTCGGTGCACTGTGAAATTCAAGACGCAGAGACTTGAAACTTTCCATGACTTTGGCAAGACACGACGGTACACATGACATGATCTAACTCTGATTTTATTTTTGACCTGTGTTAAGGTCATGTGCATACGAAGTGGTTTGCAGTGGCCATTTTGACTTGAACCTTGAATCATGCCAACCGTCACATTCACAATTTACACGGCAGATGACAAAAAGCCAAACCTTGGAAGCAACTCAGGAACAGACACGTTTACGGAGCCCCAGACATGACACGAAATAAGTAAAACGTGCACACAAAATATTAATTTGTGGCCCCGAAATAGGTATACTGTCTATCCATCCATCTTATACCACTTTATCCTCCATATCCTCCAATCTCAGCTGACATAGGGCCCATGTCATGTGGGGCTCCGTACACATGAGAATGATATGAAATTAAAGGTTTTTGTATTTTGCAGATAACATCAAGTGTTTCAACAGCCTTAAAGGTATTTTTCTTAAATGTTCAGAGTGGTTATAGGTCCAACACTGACTCTTGTCACGGCTAAATAGTCATATAACAATGTCTACTTATTTACAGCGAGCGCCAACATTAGTCAAACCTCTCCCACCTCAAACGTTGTGCACTTATCTTTGCTCATCGTTACTTTAAATCCTCAACCATTCGTAGTGTTTCTCATCCAGTTTAACACCAACGACAACACACAGCTTTCTCCGGTTTTTTTCTCCCGTGTTAACATCCATGTCCTTAATTCGTCACATGACTCCTTAACCTTTCACCTGCGTGGACGTGACATCCAGTACAAGCATGATTCAGCATATTTATATCAATGCAGCTAAGACACATAACCGATTTTAATGTAGAAAAGAGATGTTGTTTTTTTTGAGTGTGTCCCTTTTTCCGATAATCACTAATGCATTGAAGTGTGAGTTGATAATTTCTGCTCTAAATGAAACTGACAATGTACATTTTTCCTCAATAAGACGTGGCGGAAGCCGTCTTTTGGTCTTTTTCACCTTCCAGTCAGTCAGCTTAGATGTGATATGATGTGATTTGATTTGATGCGATGCGAAGTCGACTGAGCGGTGATGTCATGATTAGTGTTTGAAAATCAGCTCAGGCTGTCAATCATCATGCCATCACAGCACCCATCAAAGTCCCCCCCCGAGAAAGCCAAGGGCACAGTGATAAGACTGACGGGGGTGGGGTGGTGAAAACGGTTTGTTAGATTACAAAAACAAAAGAGATACAGTACAAATATACAAGTAGACGCTGACATTCATAATTTATACAAAGACAACGCAGGAAAAAATTGTAATGAAAGGATTTAATGATTATAATATTAAACATCTTATTATACTGTCAGTCACTTAGGGCTTTAGCTGCTTAATCTGATACCAAATAGAGCCATAACTCCTGCAGTCTTTTTTCCTCTGCTAAGTTGCTAATGTCGGCCACAGAGGACCGGCACAAATCTTTTGCACTGATAGCTGATGTCTTGTTTAAGCTCAATCCTCAGCTGGAAACACGAGGTGTACCTGTCAGTGGGTAATTTGAAGGGCATATGATAAAACAAAAGCCCTTTCCTCCCTACGCAACACATGCGGAGAGTTTGTTTTTGCCACGAGTGCCTTGTGGTGCCTGCTGTTACTTGCATTGGAAGCCCCAGTGGGACACAATCACCTTATTCAGCTAAAGCTCCGTGTCCTGTACGCAAGGTGACACGGACATCAAGTAAAATGACATGTGACACTGCACCGCCGACCGGCTGAGTGCGTGAAAGTAATGCCAGGTTTATATCGACGTGAGTCTCAATCATATGTTCACATATAAACCACTCTTAGGAAATAGATTATAGTGACAAAATTTAAAGATATATCGTACATTTATCGTATAGTAAAGATATATCAAATGGTCACCAGGGGTCCACTCCAGGCTTTGTAAGTACTTTCAATAGTTACTATTTACTGCATGTTAAGAGTGTATAAGCAGCTTAAAGTCAATAAAAACAAAAAATCTATTTTGATTATAGAGATTTATTTAGAAAAAAAAGTTGTCGTAAATGAATAAGAGATTTTGCACTTTAATTTTGAAATTTGAACAGTATAAAACATATTTACAATAGAATATATTGAATATTCAAATGGGATATTTGATAAAGAAAGAATTGCTGGTGTCTGACACTGATTCCCCGGCTTCCTGCATCGGTGTCAGTGAAATTACTACTTAGCTTTCAGGAACCGTTGGAATTTTGCCAATAGCACAAACCGCCGCTTATTTACGGTAACGCAAAGAGCGCTTGCCCAAATGTGGTGCCGGCGATGTGCTCGGTGTTGGTTAAGTCTACGAGAAGAAGACTGCTTCTTGTCTGTATTTCATGGTTTGGTTCACTTCAGTACAGCATGACATTCATTTTGTAAAATATGGTCCCATCTACCGCACGGTTGGTGTAGTGGTTAGCACTCTTGCCTTTGGTTGGAACAAGGGCCTTGGATGTTCCCATCTAGGGTAAGATAGAGGCGGTGTCTATGTGAATGTTTGCACTGTAACCTGTTCACCAACTGTGATACATAAAAGAAATAGCTGCAATCTATTGACTTAATTCTGAATTCAGAAACGAACTAAATTTATTTGCCCAGCTAAAAACAAGCAAGCTTATAATAAGCTCATCTTTCTCCCACTGAGAACAATCGGATACAAGGAGCACTTGTATCCACTGTTGTTCAAAGGTCTAAAAATGCCTTGCAATATTTTGACGACCACTCATAGTCACAAGCTTATGTCAGATGGCCTTGACTGCATGGTTTCCAAGCAGTGGGTGATATCCAGCTGTTCAGCTACATCTACCTATGGCTTGGTCTCTCTGCTTCCCGACTGAGCAACTGAGAGTTGAAAACTGGACGAGTCATTTCTCTCACGCCAACTCTGGACTACCATCGGTCAGAATGATGGGCAGTTGGAGCTACTAATTTGGCCGGAACCTTCCTCGGATACATGAAATGTTCCCACATATATCCACTGTGAAAGCGGGGCTTTCCTACATTTGGTGAAGGACGTTTTTGACGTTTTCTCCGTATCCAATGCAGACTGGATCATTTCTCTACGCACTGCTTTATCCCCTCATCCAAGTAATGATCTTTATGACGAGGATCGAGTACAGTCAAGACGAAGTGCAGGGCGTCCGCGTAGATTTTAGTAAAACGTGTTGACTCTTAAGAGCGCATTTTCATTGCTTTCACTCCGTCTCAACCTCTCTGTGTAGAAGACGATTTAGTGCTGCAATTCATGAAATAATGCATTGGATGATTTGATCTCTTTAGTTAACTGCTCATCATCTTGTTGGAACCGTTGTATTGGTGTTCCAAACTGATCTTGGACAGACTCGAATCGCGAATAGACAGGTGTGTGCTGGGTGCAGTTTTTGCATGTCATCACAATATCCTGTTTTGGTTGTGTTGTTAAAAGTCTTTCAGACGAAAACCGAACAAAATGCTTTTTTCCACCGTTTTCGGCCGAAATGTTTCAGTGTATCTCTAGAAGTGATAAATGAGTGTATTTACCTGGGTTTCAGGTTTAGATCAGTGCCATGGTCAGAGATGATACAGAACATTTATGTTATGGGTTTTTTAACCAGTGAAAATGTTCCTTTTTATTTGCTTATTGCAACCAAGCCTCTCTCGCTCTGTGAAGTGGAGCAAGTGCACAATACTGTAGGTGTCTGTGCAGTCTTGTGAGGATGTTGTTGGCTATAGGTCACATATGTGACACTGACGTCGGAGCTGCATAGATGCATGTGCCACATGGAGATGACACGCTGAGCACACGAGAGCTGAGTTACCTGCTGGCAAAGCAGCTGTTTTACAAATGTAAAACACAGACACAGTCCACTGCAGAATCACAATTCACAATCACAATATCATGCATTAAAAGTGGTTAAAAACCTCACTTTTATAAAAATAAAAAAAATACCGGTATGATACACCACCTACCTACCACTATTCTGATCATATGAAAAAGGGCAATGATTCCATGACAGACCTTGGCTCTTGAATTTTACAGGTGTAATATTATTTATACAGCAACAATTCCAGTAACTCTGTGCTCATATCCTGGAGGTCCACAAATTAATTACAGAGCAAGGATATAAACCATGACGGACCTTTTGACCTGTCATAGCAGGAGAAAAAAAAAAAACATCTTGACTCGGATCCATCAAGTGCCCCATTGCGCCTTGATGGTAAAGCAACTTGCACAATACCAGGACCCTGAGACTCTGCCGCTCGCTCACCTACACAGTCACTGCTATGAAAAGGGACTATTCTTTTCTCGGCATAGAAATAAGATTCCAAAGATCATAAACTGTTTGTGCCTCCCACCTTTGGGAGGGAGAAAAGACAGCAGTTCAAGTTTCTTTACACCATTAAAATACAGCAACTGGATGAAGATCAATAGCCTGCTCAGCAGCAACCCGAACAGCAGGAGATATCTCGTGAAAGAGACATGCAAATGCCGAGCAAAATCCCATAATCCTCTGCTGTGGCATAGAGGGCTGCAGTCTGTACTGTGCAGGGACAAAGACAGGTTTTATTCTTTGAGAACTTGGCAATTTCAGCAAAAAAAAAAGAAAAATGCAATATTATTTATTTTATTCATAAGGTATGAGTAATTTTACCTGCATATATGCTGATCTAAATTGTAGAAATATGCAATGCAATAAATGTTTGTATATACTGTATATATATATGCATGTATGTATATATACACATGTATATATGTATGTATGTATATGTGTGTGTATGTGTATATATATATATATATATGTATGTATGTATATATGTGTGTATATGTATATATGTATGTATATGTATCTGTGTATATATGTATGTATCTGTGTATATATGTATATATGTGTGTATATGTATATATATATATATGTATATATGTGTGTATATATGTATATATATGTATGTATGTGTGTATATATATGTATATACACACACACATACACACACATATATATATATATATACACACACACACACATACTATATACATATATATGTATGTATACATATTAGGCATGCATTTACACTGCCAGAAAAAGACAAAAAAAGCAACATATATGACATATGTAGATAAAGTGTGGATTGGGGTTCATTTACAGACTCTTGATTCGATCTGGTTCTACGTCACGCTTTGGGGTTGAGAAGGTGGCTTTCTGCTCTTACTGAGCATTGTGGGTGATACAGTGATGAGTATACTAAGAATGTGTGACTGTTTAGCCACTCAAGGTAGAACCGTTTCTCATCGATTTGCCTGAAAAGCACAAAACAGCTCCACAAGCAATGAAAAATGACATAACCTCCAGAGGGTTGGACTCATTTTTTTTTACTCCTTTGTACATTTTGAACTCCATGGCATAGTAATGGTTGAACTGGCATCAGGACCACTGGGGGAAATCCTTGTCAGTGTCTATGCTGGTGGACCATTAAATAAAAAAAAATCCATATTATTTTGATCATCCTCTCTGCATAGCAGCCTGTGGCCGTGTGCATGAGAGAGCACTATATGCTGAATGCATGCGTCATGGACCAGAAAATATCTCATTAATTAACATTAATGTAAACATTTGAAAGTAAACTTTTCTAATATCATAAAAGGTGCTCATTCATTTTTCTTTTTTTTTCAGTATTGTGCTAATGTAATATGTGACGCTGCGGTCAATAATAATCATTTTCTTGCTATATTACTTTATCCTAGCCTAGCACGTAGTGAATTAGTTTTTATTATACCTCGAGGCTTAGACTCATCCCATTTGTTATTTCTCACTGAGAGATATAACAATGTCCTTTGGCTGAAACGGATTTTTCATCGTGGGGGAAACGCAAAGTATAACTGATAATGTTAATGATGGTCTAGAAAGCCATTATTATTAATATTATTAATTACAGTTCTTGTCCACATCAAAGAAAATACTGTCGCATATTTCTGGGGTCAGATGTGCAACACACTAGAATGTTTCAACCCATGAAGGTCAATGCAGAGAATTGCATACAACATTTAGAGGCGCTGTATTAAGTGGCACGTTGTTGTTGTTGTTGTTGTTGTTTTTTCCACAGCACTTTATTCTTACCTGTTTGCCCTCAACATCAACACTCATAACATTTTGTGCCGGGTAAACTTAATTAGTACTGACATATTCAGTCCATGCAGTCGTGAATGTGGTGTTCATTTCCATTTGTGCTTTTAGTGATCTTGACATTGCTGTAAGCTGCACTGCAGACATGGTGCTGCTCCTTCTGGCCTGTGGATTATTGCCTGACTTTAATTTACTCGCCCGTCACTGTTTTACTGGCTCTATTTACAGTCGCCTGTCTCCGCTTTCTGAACGCTACCTGAGATATTGCGGTGGATGGTCTGACTATATGAAACGGGAGTAAACATGGAGACGGAGTTATTAATTTCCAGCATGCATGCGAACAAGTGGACGACCGTGGCCTTTTGTCGTTTTAATTATCACGTTGTTTGTTTCAGAGCTGTCCATCAAGAAAATGTGGCAGAACATGTAAAGGAGAGTTATTTTAGATCTTATCCTAGGCGTTAATCTTGCACAAACACACTAGATTCATGACAGACATGAGATGACATGACAGTTGTCTTCTCTGGTTTTCATATTTGTTTATCTAGCTACTCCTGGGACCGCACAAGGGATTCTCAAAGACAAGCCCGCAAAGCTCAAAAGGGATGATTTGATCCTTGTATCATTTATGTTACAACTTACCTTTGCAGTGACTATGTCTGTCTGTGGGGAAGGCTGAAGTAAACTTAGTACAAACGGTAAATAATTCAACCACTGGCGTTGCATACAATATAACTTTGACATACTTTTTTTTTTAAAAATAGCAGCATGTCTGCAAACAATAAATAATTCACTCACATATTTAAAAGCACACATGCATGTTTTAGCGATCCAGGTCTAATGCAAGTGCTTGTACTACATTCATGCGCCTTATTGTGCGAGTCACTTGCAGCGGCTGCTTTGACTTCACAACATTTGTTGTAGAGCTTGTTCCAGGTGTTTTACAAAAAATAATTCAAAAGAGAATGTTTTTCACTGCCTGACGTGAAATTCTGCTTCACTTTGATGTGGCGAGATCACGGTAGAAACATAATTACACAGCTACATATTGGCCACATAAATTGTTCATTCTGACATTCACGAGTGTTTTACCGAAGGAAGGAATATTTCAAAACCTACCGACAAATTATCATTTACTTCAAAGAGGAGCGGAGGCACTTTAACATTAATACTTTTAATGTGAAGTTTAAATGACAGGGGAAAATGTTCCTGCGAGAAGGAGAGGCATGAATCAGGAACGTTGAAGATCTGGAGTGTTACTCATTAACTACAAAACCATAATTTTTCTTAATAAATGACATACTATTTTGACATGCCCTGCTAAGTTTTAATCTATATATATGTCACTTTGTGTGATTAGAATCACAACATTGTCATTTTAAAGAGCAGCTGAGGATACTTTAGAAGTTCTTAATTGGTCAAAGTCAACTTGGAGAACAGTGAGTGGCTTCACTTTTCAGATGTTTATCCTTCTGCTCTCACCTAACGTCTATGGCCGTGTCAAACAGCATGGATATGCTTGTGCTCTACGTAGGTTAGCCTCTGCGTCGTCTCCGACTGTACATTTTGTCACGTGTCCGTCACTCCGTCAAGGGACAACGGAGATGGCAAGGGCTGCGATTGGTCCTCAGAACAGGCCGAGCTAACGCTGCTCTGTGCCGGCCACAGTGCGCACCGAGTGTCCACAGAGGCTGAGCTGATCACCGCCGACAACGTCGCTGCCAAACTATAAAAACGTCATATATTAATATACACACCATATGTTTAGACTCTAAATGGCCAATTTCTCGCCTCAAATTATCTTAAAACTGCGTTCCGTGACACAGAAAAGGGAGGGGCCATTGCTCACTTTGCGTAGCGACCTACTGATCGGGCGGGAAATTGCAGTGCGTATCCGTAAGTATGAAGGCTCGAGGGGTCTCCATCGGTTACGCAGTCGGATAACGCATTATGCAGTCGGAGATGTATAATGTGGCCTTTAGGACTGTGTGAGAATTGATGAAATAAAAAGAGAGAGAAGACACATCACGATCACTTTTGATGTGCAATCAGTGTTACTATGTTTTATCACACCGTGACAAAGTTCGCCTGGCCTGGCACTGGTCATAATAACCAGGGTTCGTCTTTGAGGGAGGTCTGGTTCAGAAGTTCAGAACTCCGTCTCAGGCTTTATGGCTTTACATGCAGGCCATTTCTTTGTTTTCAGCATATGGGCTAACACCTACCATGCAATCAAAGAACAATGACATCCTTTCTACTATATGTGATATGATCTGCAGTTTCACCATTAGAGGTCACTAATTCTTATACACTGGACTCAACCTTAAAGGAGTCATTGTATCCTATTTCTCCAAGTTTAACTAGTTCCCTGGTGTCGTAATAAACATGTCTGTGACATGCTTTGGTCAAAATACCATAAGGATGAAGCACCACAGCAGTTCAATCACCCTGCCAAAACAGCCCTGTTCAGAACGCTCTGTTTAGTAGTATCTCTTTAGGTCCACCTGAAGAAACTTATGGGACAGGAAATGACATCAGCCACAGAAGCTACTGGGAGCTAACAGAAGTTAGCATTTTGCTTTACATTGCGTGTTACATCTCCTGTACTTAGACTGAGGAGGACCACAAAAACATGAGTGAGGCATCTTTTTTCACACTTTACTGACTGATAGGGCCTCCTTAAATCATCATTTAAATGATTAAATGATGATTTCACACATCTTCATCCCATCACCAAATATTTACATATTTGTAGTATTTTATACAATGTGCCTTCAATCAAGTAAAAGTAGATTGTTTTTATTCATTGCATAGACACAAGCCTGCACATTGATAGTCAATGTTCTTGGGCCTGGAGCAGATACCCATGTTTCCTTGTCCTTGGTCCTGCCCGCTGGCCTTTGAGGAGCCACAACTGTCACAATTTGATCAAGAGCAATAAAGCTCCATCTGCTGTTCAATTAGAAAATGAATCGTCAAGACCAGATTGAAAAACAAATAACTCACTTGGATATTTTATGGTTATTGCTTTTATTCTTGCATATGTATTTGAGATGTGATGCGCTACCTGCTGTTACACAGCTGCTCAGGCTCTAAAATGTGGGAGGTGGCATCTGTTTATGTTGATTGCAGTAATGATTGATTTTTTTTTATTATTGATTAAGACATTTCCTTAGTACTGCGATTACAATTTTATTTGAAATATATTCGGCTGACTGGGCTTTATTATTTTATCTCTCAGTGAAATCTCCCCCCTATAGAGCTCTTGTAGCTGATGAAGCACCTCTATAGACGTGCATACTTGACCCTTGTTTCTGTGTGACACAAGTTGCTATATGTACCGGGACAAAAACAACAAGGAGAGAGTGTGGTGAATGGTCAGCGAAGAAGTCGATGAAGCTGGCTTACTTGATCCCCACAGATCCAGAGAGCTGGTACTTGCTCACAGTGAGCAGAAGAAGACAGTGATGGGAGCCTAGAGATAAAAAAATGAATCAACATTAACAAAACAATTATTTACATTACACTGCCTATTGCTAACGCCCACATCATGCGAACACGACACTTACCCATCCAGTGATAACAACGCTATCTTTAGCTGGTAATCGCCACAGTTGAATGTTAGTCACAGAGCCAGATTGCATCCATTTGTTTCCCTCCAGGCTCTTATATATACTTTCAGTGACTCTCCAGAGTAAAATTAACGGAAGTTAGTCAGGACGCTGAAGTTGTACGATACTGCAAGTCTGGAATAGTGACCTTGCCGGCTGTTTCCGAACATTTTGCAATTATATTGGTCAATCAGCAATGGATTTAAAGTGTGCAGTTGGAATCCAGCACTGGTCCCGTTCATTCAGCATGGCGGTTCATAGGGACCAAGTGACTTGATATCCAGAGCTCTATACACCTGAGTTGTTGCACCTCTGTTTTAAGCAGTTGACTTGAAGAAGCTTTAAAAATAGTCATTATGTGGCATTTTTAAAGTCATCTTTGAATTGTCATGATACCTGGATTCTGAGCCCTGAATTACTTTTTAAGTGCGCCGATTGATTTGGACGTTTAGTTTTGATTATGTAGTGGTTTTAGTGTTTCTATTTGTTTGATCTCGTGATTGTTATTTTTTCCCTTACATTTTACTTTGTCAGTGTTTGTGTAATTTCAGCCAGTTTTACTTCCCATTGATTCCTGTTTCTGAATGACATCACCTGTGTTTGGATCGCTTCGCTTAATCCCGCCACAGTGATTGCCATTCAGCTGCACTTGTTCCTCATTATTGCTAAGCTCACACAGTTTATTGTATAGTTGTCAATCACCCTGGGGCACATCATCTCGTCAGTAACTGCAAGCTTTGTAGCGTTCCACCTTGTATTTTCCTCCACTTTTTATCTGCTTGCACCAACCCTTTTTTGCAAGTTATGTCCTGGGTCAACCTTCCGAAACACATGTTCTCAATG
The DNA here is from genome assembly GCF_963457635.1 of Microchirus variegatus. Taxonomy (NCBI): domain Eukaryota; kingdom Metazoa; phylum Chordata; class Actinopteri; order Pleuronectiformes; family Soleidae; genus Microchirus; species Microchirus variegatus. Next base: position 7,575,077 of record NC_139824.1, read on the forward strand.
ATTCTGTAGCTACAGGGCTGATGATGACATATTTGGAGTGGGTCCAAATGTCAAACTGTTCTTTTGCCGTCAGGTTCTCTTCCCTTCACTGATGTTGTCCAGTCTCTTATAGCTATAACGTTTAAGTACAAAGCTCGGTCCTGTTAATATCCATGATGTTATGCAGGATTACCAGATGGATTTCTTGGTAATAAAATCTGAAATTCATCTGCAGGGCAGCATGTTGACATTTGTGGGAATGTTTAGTCTCTGTGGCTGTTTCAAAGAAGCTGCATCATGCTTTAGCTGAGGAGCAAATTGACCACATCAGGCCATGTACTCAAAGATTTAAAGGTCACATAGAGTGGTACTGTTGCACATGTTAGTTATGGAGGTCTACTTACATACATTAACTTGTTTTTATGGTCAAAAACCTCCTAGTTGCTGTATACGAGCCGAATCCTCTTTTCTGACGCTGTTTCCCAGCCGTGAGATTTGAGACTCAACTCTCTCACCCAGAAGACAGAGTCTTGTGATTGGCCAGTACCCGGAAGTGCACCCACTCTCAGAAGCGCAGCTCCCCCCTCTGGAACAGTGGATGCACTGCTCCTCATTATCAAAACATTGTTTTAACAATGTTTAAAAATAGCTTCTTCACGACTCCCCACCGCAGTCCCTTTTACGCCTTTGACACAGAGTCAGACCCAGAGTCAGAAGACACTGTCGCTCGTGAAACACCTCCACAACATACGTTCTTCTTCTTCTGCGGTTCAATGTACGCAACCGGATGTGCCCGGACTAGTGCCCGGAGCAGGACGATCTGCTGTTCCGGAGAACCGTTGTTTGCGTAACCGGAACTGTTGTTTTCAGAGATCTCACTGAGCCCGAGATTACAATAAAACACAGTGTTCTCAGCAGTGGCTGAACTGTTTGTTTAGAACCTTCAGGGCTTCTTAAACAAGGTAAGGACGCAGATACACACTAAAAAACAGCGTTAATTAGAACTTCCGGTCTAGGTCCGCTTTAAAGTAACAATGTGTAACCTTTGCATTTCACACTAGCTATGTGACTTCTCAACAGATCAACAAGGATGGCTTGTGCCTTTGTGTGTCACACTCGCCACCATTTCTGAGAGCAGTTAATAAGGGAATCTAGCCAGCAACACCTGGCTGCACTTGTGAGAATGGCATATGTGTGTGTCACATTGTAAACCCAGAAAACACACATACACACCTCTGAATCATTTCTAGATGGAACAGGCTCACGGCAAACCCGTGGGGGAATGAGTACCAGAGGTTCCTTATCACCTTGGGAAAGGCAGTGGATTCAGCGATGTCAGACAACCTAGTTCACGACATCGAATTCCCCCGGGCATAAAAACTGCACTAAAATGCAGGGCAAAAACCAAGACCTTCACACTGACCTGCTCATTTATCTCTGACATTGAAAATCACCGCTGCGTTGCAATAACTTGGTAACATTTAGGTAACATTTAGAAGGAGCAGGAGTAAGATGGATGCAGTCATATTGTGTGTTGCGCTGTTTTCCCAGAGTACAATTTCCAGGAAGATGTCGATTCTGTTTAGATTTTAATGAAGCATCTGGGCATTGTGATTTTTCAAATCACGTTGTGTCATTCGTACATAAAAAAAAAATAGCAGGAATAAAAATAACATAAAATCTCTAAGCTCATCCAGCATTTGCAACTAGTGCTAATGACTGCATAGATAATACTGCATGTTGAGGAGTACATTTATTGTTGAGAGCTATAGGTTCCTGTCCAGAACATCTGTCGCCCTTATGAGGAATTTAAAGTAATCAATAAACCACTACCAGCATGAAAACATGACCCTCCTTTATGTGTTTGTGAAAGAAAGACAATTAGCACGTTTCACAATTGTGGAACTGTTAATTCAAAACTTCCGTCACACACACTTTCACTCACAATTTACTCAACGTTGGTCTACACAGTATTATTCACACTGTCATTCACAGTTTGCCACAACATGCAGCCATACGTCAGTGCCATGCCACGTTCACGTTCATTCATAATGGTGCTCACGTCCACAGGCATACTGTCACCGGTGGAAATGAATGCCTCTGCTCCACAGTGGGCTGCACAATGGGGTGCGGAGGTGTGTGTCTGATGTGTGTGTTTTCCTCAGGCAATCGGCACATGCAATCTACCCGTGATATTCTTATTATTCATCCACACTCAAGCTCTTTTTTAACAGTCCATGCGAAACAAGCGAATACGCAAAAACACACCCAATGCATTTTCTTAGACCCATAATATGTAGCACTTAGTCAGGAGAAGAGTCAGAAGAGGCTGAAATATGTTTAAAATATTTTTTCTGTGTGTGTATTCTTTGAGCCTTTAGCTGTTGTGGACTTCCTCACGTGGCGTAAAGCATGTGTCCGTGGTCTTCATTGTTATTTTTGGGCTGTGCTACTAACTAGTCTGTTGTGCAGTCGGTGTATAGTCTCTGTCTACTGCAGGTGTGCACCCATTTCTTTGCATGAACCGTATTGCTGTATGCAAAAAAAAAAATTACGGCACGCAGTCTGCACACAGGTGAACATAGACGGCATCACCCAGACTTCACGTAATCTGTTGAGGGGCTCCCAGTTGACAATGGGCAACACCCAGGACCATCATATTGACATTATAGCCCCGTTTCCATCAACATATCCAGGAACTCTTATTACCAGGAAATGTACCTGGGTGGAAAACAATCCTGGTAATCTGTGTGGTTTGCGTTTTCACTGCTCCTCGAAAATTCTTGATTTTTTTTTTGCACCAGTGTGCAAAGACCTTTTTAACGATACATGCTTTCACATCATTGTGTCTAATAAGACCAAAAAAAGTTGCTATAGTCACTTTAAAAAAAAAAAAAAAAAAAGAGTCGCTAGGGGTCTGAATACCACAGCTGCAAAATGTGTTCCACCAATCAGCATTCTTCAGCCCCGGCCCCCTCTTCAGTTCCTGGTAATCTGAAAAGTCCCTAGTCGCGAGTAGTTATTTTAGGGAAAGTTTGGGGTTGAGGGAAAACTTCTTCTGTGGAAACGAGTCGATTTTTCAAAATACCCAGGGTACATGAGAAAAATTCCCGCTGTTAGTTACGGCAGACTCTTCCAAAGGGCAACTGCTAGTTTGAAAAGCGTTAGGATAAGAAATAGCTCTGCTTTACTCGTATAAAGGCTCAATTACAGATTAATTGGTTGCGCTTCTGTAAAATCAAAACCTGTCAGTGTTTATTTATTAGCTCTATCATGAAGATGAAGAACATAAGAGTCAATTGGTTACAGAAAAAGCTAGTTACTGCACCATGCGTTAGAATTATTTTGTATAATAAATCTGTCCAAAAAGAGCACTTTATTGTTATTATTGATATTATTATTAATAGATGTTATCACTGTTGTAATACATTGCTCAATGCACTTCACACATGAATAAATAAACCACAGTGCACAAAAAAAACTGCAAAATATATGGTTCAATGAAGACATGGGAATCATCTGCATCGCTCTGCCTCCAGCCATGAAAACACTAATGCACTGCTGCGGCCCCTGAGCACAGTGCACTTGACAACACCTTACACCCTGCACCTTGACTCATGGAATTAGTGCCTGCAGTGTCACACACAAAAAGCAGGTCATGTCAGATGGTGTGAAATAATTAGATAATGGCTCCCAAAACAGTCCTCTGTTGAATTTTTTACTCTTATGTGGCGCTACAAATGAATGATTTCCTTTATAAACACTGAAGTATTTAAATGGTTAGTGATTTCTGGTTAAATATTTACAGGACGTTAATTAAATGAATTACCATTTGATCGTTTTCACACAATGCTGACTGTAAGAACAAGCACTTTCAGTGGCATGGGCTTAAAAATACATTCCATCAAATACAGAATTAATGTACCCTCTCAATGACACATTTTATGTCTATTGTTAATTGTCACATGACCAGAAGTGACGACTTCCTGGTTACACCACTACAGGAGAAGCTAATAAAACGCATTTTTAAGACGTCTGGTTTTGATATCTGATTTTTACAATGACTCACCTTGTTTAGTACTCGACTTTGAAACTCGAGATTAAAAATAATTTCTCTCATTTTTTTTTTTTTTTTCTCATGTCACTTCGGGGGCTCCGTAGTTTAGTGCAATCGACTGAGTAAGTATGTTGTGGTTCTGAACCAATGCGAGAAGTGCAGAAATGGAACAAGGATGATGGGATGCACTTTTGCTAAAGTTACTCTAAACAAAAATGCATCACTAGCTACAATAAGCATAAGTGGTGGATGGTGTAGATCTTTATGATTGACAATGGTTCAAGTAGCAGTGGTTGCTGGTCTTTATAACAGGGGAAGCTCATTTTACAGCCAGTTATATACATAAATTCATTTTTTTTATTATTTACAGTGCATATGTACACACGAAAATGGTCTACATCAAATAGCACACCAGCTATTCATCTACACAGACTTCACTCGCAAAAATCCACACAGCACTGACAGCGCAGAAAAGGTTTCTGCTGTCATTTATGTTTTTGCAATTCTGTCAATCAAAAACTGCTTTCACCTTTCATACAGTTCCTCCATCATCATGCAGAAGGCCAGTGGGCGGGCCACTGTGACATGGACTCCGAGAGAAGTTGAGCTTCTGTGGAAGTGATGATTTTGCAAGTTGTTTCCAATTCTGTGCCACCCCATAGAGAACAGTTGAAGCTGTGCTTCAGGTGGTCCATCATCTGCAATAAACAGCTGATTCTGAATAAACTAGTGATGCGTGGAAATCACATTTTAGCGCAAGTTTAGGGTTGATATGTAAATACAACACAGTACATATTTGACGACATTTTAGAGGAAGTTCAGCTTCCGTTGCCATTTTTCAAAACAATTGCCTATCTTGGCCCATCTTTGCCCAGTCTCACAACGACATTCTCACATCATCGCTTGTACTCTTTTAAAGGTTATCCCAGGGCCACTGTTAACAAAACAGAGTTTTTTGTGAATACTATATATACTATACTATATATACTATATTTGTGGGTAAAATATGTACATTTAGTATATACATCATCCGACTGTCACAGTTCCCACAACCATAGAGTGGACATTTTCACATACTTCACAATGTCAAATAGAAAAATTACACATTGATTTGAATATTCTCATGCCTGGGGAAAAAAAATAGGATTACATAGGTTAAATTTAAATGCAATGATGTATTACATACTGTATATGTGAAGAAACTGAGCGATAGTAAATTTAACTGTGAGCGCTTTGTGAAACGGCAACTCCAACAACTGGCTGAAAGGCAGCAGCAGTCCTGTGGGAATTCCATATATGGAGAACTGAACCACATTTTTGGACAGACAAGATATTTTTTTTTTCACATAAAGGGTTCCGCTTCCATCTGTTAAATACAGCCTTAAGTCTGCAGTAATGCGAATAATCCACAGAGTGGGAACAAGGATAGGTCTGATAATCTTGTCATTTCTGACATGCCTGTATAATAATACATTAGAAACCCCATGAAGGCTTTTTAAGGAGACTAAGTGTAATTGTAGAACTGGCAAAGAAATATCTATAGTTAAAAGTTCCCTGGGCATAAGATAATGTTCCAGTCACACTCTCATTAAAATGACATTTACATTCATTGTTTACTTTTTTATGTGTCTGACGATATGTGACTAAAAGTTTTCCCAGAACTGGTGGTTGTTGTGAACAGGCTGATATTGTTCCTTGGCAACAACTTGTATCTATGGTTTCAACTCTCCCTTTTGCATGAAATTCAGGCTTTTTTAACCACTAATTTATCATTAATGTCATCATTGTCATTCAGTCAATTGCGTCTTCAGGTTGTGTACGTAGGTCTACTATACATATACATAACACTGCCTTATATCCAATATCACCTGAATGTACAGACTTCTTTTAAGAAGACCCGTATTATGCAAAATCTAATTTTTAATCATTTAATTCCTTATAATTGGAACTCTGGGGGCCCTACCATTTGCCAAAGTGTGAAAAAATATGACTCACTCATGTTTTTGTGGTCCTCCTCAGTCTATGTACAGGAGATAAAAACCCGCAATGTTGACTTCCGCACTCCTTTGGATGTCACAAGGCGCTAAATTCCTGGAATTGTGAGAGCATGCGAGAGTGCTGGCGAAGGCAACGGCATCCGAAAACCAGAAGTCTTCTTGTATGCACAGTGCAGCACAGAGTTCTACACAAACTTCCAGCCTCAGAGGATTTATCTGTCCAGTGGATACATGTTATATATGACGAAAATGTGCCTGCTAGAGCCTGCAAATGATCACTTCCTAACTGACGTTAGCCTCTGTGGCTGATGTCATTTCCTGTCCCTTAAGTTTCGTTTTACTTAGAACAACAAGGAATTGTGGATGTTGGGTGACTAAATACAAAGAGTGATGGTCTACATGGTGCATATAGATCAACAAGACAAATGACTTTGACACATGGGACTGAATAAAAAGTGGTGAGTGGATTGTACTGAATAAATGCATTTCTTATTTTGGTAATTATGTATACTTTTCCCTTTTTTCCTATCTCTTTGAGTATGAGTATCGTACTCAGCCTCTCAGGTATTTATTTTTTACAACTGAACACAAGCGTCAAAGATCCCCCAGCCAGCACCAACTGTGGCGAACAAAAGGAAATAAACCACAGGATAAATTGTCGCTATAGGTACTGCTTTGTGAATGATGAACTATACAGTACATTTTCAGGCTTTTTTAAGAGCACATTCTATGAACCTCCAATGTATCGCGGGTATTGCGGATTATACGTATATACTGCGCCTCCATATGTCGTTTCCCTCTCTCACTTCATTTATTTTGACAGATTGTGTTACTGTCACTGCAAAAAAAAAAAGTCAAACTAAATAAAATAAAAACCCAACAGCAATTTAAACAATAATCTTTCACCCTCGGCTTAGACATTTTATAGATACCTGGGTGACGAGGATGAAGAAAATACACAATACACTCGATCTGATTAAGTTGATTTACTTTCGAGAATGTGAAAAAGGATGTGATTAAACGGTAGTGACGTCCTTCAGACATGAAAACAGACTTCTATTTATAGGCGGTCTATTTTTATCCGGAACGGTGCCACAGGAATCGACAAAGTGAAAAGTGCCGCACGTGACATAGCATGTGCGGTTCATCCCTCCCCTCCTCCGTGTGTTCATCTTTCATCTTTTTCTTTTTTCCCACAGTCTTATTGAGGAGTTTGCCCCCCCCCCCCCCCCCGCATCTTTCTCCTTTCTTTCTCTACCTACCCTCTCATTCAAATTGTTCTCCGTCTCCCTTCATCCGCCTCCCTCTCCATTGACGCGTGCGGCACTGACTACACAGTCACGTTTTGTCACCAATCCCCAAAGGCGAGCCGGGGATATTTTACAGCAAATCAGCACACCAACTCTGTCACTCTCACAAGCACAGATACAATACACACACAAACAAGCTGCCCCCCCCCTCCACACCACCACCCCATACAAATCCTAACCTGCCACAACTGATATACTTTTACACGGAGATATGTTGTGCCATTTTGCAAAATAAGCCATAAGTGCGGATGGGATTTGCAGATGGTTGGAAATAGCACAATTCATATCATTGAGTTCATGCATTCATGAATGTATGAATGCAGCTGTGCTAAAAATAAGGCATTTTTTATTTATTTCCCGCCTAGCATCCCCCTTCACTCCTACTCTCCGGGCCCAAAATCATTCAGCTCATGCTTCTGCTTTGCTCTCAGAGGAGATGTGCTAAAAATATAGGTGTTTCCCATGCACGTTCCTGAATTATTTCCCCCTCCCTCTCCCATGCCATCCTTCTCACGCTCACCCTCCGGATAGCACAGTACACACACACACACACACACATAAACAACAACATGCCAGTAATGAATTTGATTAAAAATAATACATACAGCTTTTGCTAAACAGAAAAACAATATCAGCCTAATATCCTTGACTGATTGAATTGAACTTAGTGTCAGGGAAACTACATGTTCTGGTCTCATATAGCACAAAGGCAAACCTTTTGTTATAAGGAACACAGCAGTATATATTATGTGCTATAATATCATTACAGCACATATACACTGCTGTGTTTCTTTACCTTGTCCCTTGGTCAACACACACACATTCAGTCGAGATGGCCATTTTTTATTTGTGTTCACATCCATAAGTCCAAAAATAGGATGCTATAAAAGACATTCCATACATATCAGCCCCAAGTTGTCTGTTTCTTAGTCATTTCTGTCTTCTCTGCCTGTTTTTTTCTCATTTGAGATGTGTGGTACAGTGTTGAGTTTCCATAGCGACTGGTTTGGGTTGTGCTCAGTCTGTGTGGAGTGGGGTCGGTGGGGTTCGGACAAAAAAAACGAGGCTCGATCCGCACTCTAAATACCTGGCATCCATTTCCATCAAATGCAAACTGTTGGAAAACCTCCTTTGTGCACACATCTATTAGACTTTTTAAATAATGTTGCTCGAGGCTGCATGGAAGATGCAATTATATTGTTTTTACAGGGTTTTTAAAGGTGTGTGTGCAATTAGTGCATGTTATGCGATTCATCGGGTTCAATGTAGATACTGAATTATGATCACAACATTTTTGTGTGCAGTTTAATGTGATATCTACAGTGTTTTTTTGTACTGTTTTTATTGTGTTGTGAATGCATTTATATGCAGAGCAGAAATTCCCTATGGGACAATAAAGTCTATATAAGTGTAAATATAGATTCGATTGTTATACATAAGGGATTATGACAACGATGCACCTCAGCATCTTACACAGTCAGGTACAATATCCTCACATGACGAGTATGATTCAGTTGTATGTGCTGCATTTAACAGGATCATATAAATACCAAGAAGACTGGATATGAAGATAGGAAGAGGATTTAGTTCACATCCTGCCAATTTGCTGGATTCGTTCTGGTTCGTGCGATTTAAGACGGGCACTTCTGTATTGGAAAAAAAACAACAAATTCTTAGAAAAGCTGCCAATTTGCATAAGTAAATGTATTGTTGCTTGTGATGGGAAAGAGCAAATAATAATAATAATGCATTATATTTAAGGCGCCTTTCAAGACACTCAAGGTCGCCGAAATGGTGTATCACAGAAATGTAAGGGGCTATGGTGAAATTCAAATCAAATATAAAATAATAAGTTCACATTGCACTATAGTCCTAATGTGACCATGTTATACACCACCAAACGAAGCGTGAAAAATAAGCCATGTCTTTCTGGTCATTAATTCTGACTTTCACTGAGCTGCTGAAAATGTTTCTATGGTCACTGCACTCCAGTGGCTTGGGGATTTTTTTTTTTTTTGTGCAGTCCATTTTAAAATCCCTCTTTATTTATACATTAACTCATTAAATGAGATCATGATTCCTACTGTATTCGTTTAATTCAGCTGTTTTTATACAGACACTGCAGTAGCTGACTGTGTAATTATCACAATGTCTTTGTGAATCCGATGGTAATCCAGACACATTGTAATCTGTCAAAAATGCAAACAGATGTTCAATAAACCTCAGTTTGTCACAGTGAAAGCAAACCACAAACAGTGTTTAGGTTGCTTGCCCATATTAGACCAGACAGTGTAATAAATTCACTATTTTCCATATATATTATTGTGTAGAGTTTGCACATGTTGGCACTTTTCCATTATACAGTTGTAGCACAACTCAGTTTTTTTGTGCACTTCTATCGGCGATAGTATCCTGGTACTTTTTTAGTGCACTCTTAGAAATAAGGGTTCCTAAATTGTTCTTCTATAAGGGGCTGAGGTTCTAAAAAGGGTTTTTCGAGGATTCTTGGTAACACTAATGGTTCCAGTAAGAACCATTTTGATCCAGAGAACCCTTTAAAACCCCTTTCCTGACTAAAGAGTTTAAAAAGGTTTCTTGGTAACATTAAGGGTTCTCCTATGAGGACAAGCCGAAGACACTTGTATGGTTCTACTTCGCACTTTTATTTCTAAGAGTGTACCTCTGTGAAGAGTCTGACACAAGAATCAAACGGACCAATGCCAAACTGCAGATCAGACTTAAAAAGACAAAGAAAAAAAGAACTAAAACGTGTTAATCTCCATAATTTTAGCAAGGAAATCTTAATTACCCTTAATCTTAATCTTAATTTAACCATCTGGAGGAGTACACAAAGTATAATCTTTTTAATTAACTGATTCTCATTATTCAGTACAACGACTCCACCCACGTCAAAGAGGTTCTATAGTAATGGAAAACGACCCAAACCGGCGAGTCGAGCCGCCCCGTACCGAGCTGTGCTACAACTGTGTTGTTGAAAAGCACCAAACGCAAGCGAATAAGAAGCAAACTATTCAAAGAGAAGTGAATCTTTCCTTACAAACGGTGTAACTTTGTATTGTTTTCACATTTGCATGATGTTTTCACTCCCTATATTAAAGTAGCAAAATCAATAGATTCTGATAGATGTGAGAAGTCTCTGTGTTTCACACAGTGTTTGATGCTTACATGTCACTTCCTCCCAGTGTTGCTTTGTTAATTCCGTCATAAAAAAGTCTCTGACACTAGAGAACCATGTGATCATCTCTCTGGTCTGGTAGAGCTGGATACATCTAAGTGTGTGCACGGATAGATAACATAGAACATAGCACTCATTGCGATAACGTTTGTCTGTAAGTTTCACCTTTGCGTTACACATTTTTCAAATGACATCATTTCTGATGCGCACATCCTCACGCTAGTATAAACCAAGCTTTAGGAACCACTCTAGCTCTAATATTCCCCAAGAGATACCACTTTCCTCACATAATGTTAGCCTGTTTTTTTTCCTCAATCTCTCTTGGATTACTAATAAAATAAGGTTTAACTAAGTAAAAAAAGGTACTACACAACCTAGCACTTGAGCGCATAAGCAAGCTCTTTACTCCTCACAGGTGCAGAGCTTACACGATGGTTGCTAATCCGTTGAGTTGAATGCAACCTCTTTCCCTGATACACGCTAATCGGATGGTTGACGGTTGGTCGTTTTTTGACGCCAGTTGATCTTCGGATGAGATCTCAGGCCTTATAGAAGGTTTATCCTTGAAAACACTTCAACAGGGACCTCAAGTAGGGATTACAAATTGTGTGAGCCCCTAGTGTGTCTTAAATTAACCTGCATTGTAGCATGCTGAACCATTTCCACATGCTTTTTATCCACGGTGACCTTGCAGTGGATATCTGCAATGCCTTGCGGTATTGAAGTCCCAGCAGTTTGATGGAAAGGTGCGAGCAAGAGGTTGTGTGAATGAGCACAATCCCCTACTGCTTGAAGTAATGTCTTTTCATACAGTAAAACAAATGTCTTTTAATGCATCACCCATTACAACACAGTGCTAAACAGCTTTAACTGTGACACCTTGGAGACTTCACTACCATCTCGTCCACCTTCCCTTTCACTTGTGCTGCTATCCTTCTGTCACACATCACCCGTGACACTCTTCTCCACCCTGTCTGCACTCGTTTCTTCATCTCTCTTGTGCACTGTCCATTGCTCTGATATTCAAACTCATCCACCTTCACTAAATCTACTCCTTGCATCTTCTCCTCGTCTTGCTCCTACTAACTTCAATTCCTCTTCTCACCAGTCACCTCTTCAGGCTATCTTCCAACTGTCCCTAACTCTCACTACAGATTATAATATCATCTGCAAACAAGATAGTCCACGGAGACTCCTGTCTGACCTCATCTGTCCGCTTGACTATCAACATTGCAAACAAGAACGAGCATAGAGCCGATACCTGATGTGATCCCACAATCACCCCTCGCCACTGTCTCACGGACCTCATGCATGTGCTGCACCATTCTCGCATACTTCTCCTCCGCTCCCAACTTCCTCATACAATACCACAGTTCCTTTTTTGTCACCCGCTTTCTCTCGATCCACGAAGACACAGTGCAGTGAAGACTCCTCCTCTATTGGCGTGAACCAATACTGCTTCTTGCAGAACTTCTTTCTTTTTGGTAAAAAACTGGGTCAAATAATCATCTCCTTACCTCCATAGGTATGTCGATTCCAATTCCTTGATTAACCCTCAATCTTAACCCTCAATCTCAAAAATGTGCGCTCCCTCTAGTGCAAGTGCTGTCCCGATTCTCAGAAAAATTAAGTTGAGGGACAAGTTTAAGGGTTGTATCGCCCTCAATATTGAGATTTTCCGAGACCACCCTTGGGAGCAAGGGCTACCCAGAATGCATTGCGTGTTTTGCCATAACAAAGATGGCGCCGAAAGCAGCGAAACGAGTACGCTACAAATGTAGTATTTTCTTTGTTAATAGAGATATAAAAATGATGAAAACCATTGTATTATCTTAGTTTAGGCCCATATTATGGATTACTGACGTCATTGTTGCGTAACATTTATTTTTATTTTACGTTCTTTTGTCAATAGCCGGCCGGTGCGGACAAGCGATTGTTTACTATCGTTTACTTTTCAATAAGCCGTGGTGTGTGGTAACTGTCAGCTGAATATGTCCTTGATTGTGGTATTTGTATGAGTATCATCTTATAACTAACTGACAACCTGATAACTTGACTGACAAACGGATCGTAATAAATAATTGTGACGTAAATGTGTTCTTCTTCTTCTTTTATGGAGTTGACAGACTGGACGCAGCTTTCGCGTTATTCTGCCCCCCACAGTCTGAAGACGTATCTGCATTTAAGGGGTGTCCTATTTCTAAGTGACAACATACGCCTCAACACTTGGTTTTGAGGGCCAGTTAAGATTAAGGGTTGAGCTTGAGGGTTAAGATAGGAATTGTAATTGGCCCGTCACCTGGACCAACCACCACTGATTCAAATGTTAAGCTCATCGTCAAGTGCTGCAAATAATAACCCATTATGTGGATGTGTTGGAGCTGGGAAACATCTAAAACATGCAAGGTGTAACGGGTCCCCAGGAGCAGGATTGAGAAACCCTGCAATAAGACATTGCTCTCATATCAGTTTCCCCGAGCTATAGCTTCCGAGAGCAGTTAAGCATGAAGCTTGAAGAGTGGAGGAAAGACAAGTTGTTGTCGATGCCCTGTGGCCTACACTAAATGCATTAAGCAATGTTTGGCATGTGTGGTACTGGCAACAGTAGAAACGCGAATTCTTGAAAACGGTGTTAGTACAGAGCTAATGGAAAGTCCGTGTCGTGGTGAGGTCGATGCCCATGAGATGAAATTAGGTGTTGTGAATGATGGAATTGCATGAGTAGAAAACGGGAGTTGATGTGTATTACTTTATATTCTGGAATACATGGGGTTGTCCAGTGACATCCTTTATTTGGTAATCTGATTAATTTACCCAAAAAGCTGCACCAAGATGGCTACCCATGGAGTAGTCCACTTACACTGTGTTCTGCAAATTTTTATCCCACGAATGTGTATGAAGGTTGTGCGATCGTAAAGGAGGCACTATAACCCCGGTATTCCACTTAATGCATATGCGTCACGTTGTGGCTCCATTGTGTCTCTGTTGCTGCATCGGAATAGGCGAAAGTTCTATTTTTACCCGACAACGGACCATGATATAGCATGAGCGGGATTGAAAGTAGAACACCGATATAAATCTTTTGGTGTTGACGCCATATGATCTTTCACTTAACAACATCAAAAACACTTGTGCAAATCCAGCGCTTTCTTCTCGTTCTCCGGTCGGTCAGTGAAACAGCTGTTTCTTTGTGTTTAGATGGCATGTCTCGCGGCTCCACCTTTCCTGCCGTGCCACACAGCGGACGAAAGCTGTGAACACATCCTGTGGGTGTTAGGCACAATACGCATTCAGTGGAATTCTGGAGTAAGAACGTGTCAGTCAATTGGTGAATGGTTGTGAAAAGCAGCTTTGCGTGATCATCAAAACAAGCAAAGCACTAAAACAGTACAGAAAAATTGCATTGCATACTTTTTTTATTATGGTGTTAGAAAAAAGTCTAAAAAGTATATAGGTCTAAAGTCAGCAAACCCTTGGTTGGATCCACCAGTGGGTTATTGAATATGTCAATAAGTGCACATAAGTCATTTACTTTTATATTTTAAGATTCACACAATGTTCTTTATTTCAGACAGCAGGGCTGGGTAGAGGAATCCTCACAGTAATTGCAGTTAACTGAACTTCTAATAAAAAACTGTAATGTACAATGGAGTGGTGTCAGAGGACATGGAGTCTTTTTGAATGTCAGAGAGGTGTCGGGGGCTCAACCTCATTCATCCACAGATTGCAGGAGCACCAGGGACACTGTTTTATACCATTAACCGCTAGATGGTACAGCAGATACTGGACAAATGATCTGTGGTCTGAGGATTATGGCAACAGGGGTCTCGCAAGTGCATTACTAAAGCCTACATGGCATGGATAAATGGACAGCACTTAAAACTTAGACGATCAATGAACACATCTCGAGTACAGCTTTACCGTGGCTTCTGATACCAGGCCTGTTTGTCATCTTAGAAACAAACTGAGAGGGTTTATTGTAAGCTTGGTTGGACCATATAGAAAAACAACCTCTGAGCTCTTTGTTGCTAAAAGAAAAGTTAGCTTTTTAAGGTTTTAGGTGACACGGATGATCGGTCCTTACTAATTTAAATCGGCTCTCACTGACATGAATGGATATATGTGTGTAATATTTTGACCGATGATGATGACCGATCATGATTCAGATGATGACTTTCAACCATGAACTGATGTCTGCACTACTGTTCAAAGGTTTGGGGTCACTTTGAAGGAAAAGCACTTTAATTCAATAAATATAAAATTAAATAAATCAGAAATACACTCTATACATTGTTAACATGGTAAATGACTATTCTAGCTGCAAATGTCTGGTTTTTAATGGAATATGTACATAGGTGTATAGAGGCCCATTTCCAGCAACCATTTCTCCAGTGTTCTAATGGTACATTGTGTTTGCTAATCGCATTAAAAGGCTATTGGATGATTAGAAAACCCTTGAAAACCCTTGTGCAATGATGATAGCACAGCTGAAAACAGTTTTGCTGATTCTTTGACGAAAGTAAAGTTATTATTCTGACTAAAAATCATTATTTCTAATCGTGTCAATGTCTTGACTATATTTTCTATACATTTTGCAACTCACTTGATCAATAAAAGTGTGACTTTTAATGGAAAACACAAAAAAAAATGTATAGGTGACCCCAAACTTTTGAACGTGGTAGTGTGTATGATTCTTACCTTATTAAATTTCCCTCACCATCACTTATTGAGAACATTAAGGATAAAATTACAGACTGATGTCAGTGATATTTTTGTATAAAGATTATTTAGCAGACAATGGGTGACATTGTCGTTCAGTTCCCCATCTGACTCCAACAAAAATGTTTCCGTCTCGATCTAACTAATATCTCGTATTCTTTTAATATCAATGCCTTTTTTTTTTCTCATCTTTGCAGTTTAGCAGTTTTTTTGTCTGACTGATTGTTTTCCCTCCTCCCTTAAATATGTGCTGTGATTGATAATGGGTGTAATTTTCACGAGGAGGTGACGCACGAGGCACAACTCAGCCTGTTAATGTGCTCATTAGCATGCTATTCAGTTACACTAACACCACTCACCACACCACTCACCCTTTTTATGACACTGCACAATCTGTTATTCAACAGTCGTCTCTCCCGCCATCCAACTCATTAATGCCTGACAATGAGATGAAGTAGGGATATAATGAAGAGGAACTAATGATTCTGAGCACGGGCTACCTGCTGATCACCTTATATTGGATGAAAAATGTGTTTTATGATTTATGTGCCCTAGTTGTTTGATGTTGCGTGGCTACACAGCCTCCTCCTGAGAGGCATTAAAAGTTCACTCGTATAGCAATGACCCACAAAAGATATGAAGGGAAAATTAGATTTTAAAGACAATCCAATAAGTGTAGTATTTGGAAACCGCATCAGTTTCAAAATGATTATTGACTTATCCAATAATAACTTATGCTTTTGTCTATTATAGAACATTAGCTGTCCTTGGCTTTCTGTTGATTGCATATTGAAACATAATATGGATGAATTATTGTAATAACATGGTTATTGTGTTATATTTGACTGTCATTTTGCTTTAACATTTTTTCTTCAAACTACTGTCTCCAGAAGTATAGTCTTTTTTTTCCTTTCTTTCAATCTTTCATCAAAAAAAAATGACATTTTGTTTAAAGGGGACATATATCATATTTTTCCAAGTAAGCCTAGTTCCCTGGTGTCCTAATGAACATGTCTGTGACATGCTTTGGTCAAAATACCATCAGGATGAAGCACCACAGCAGTTCAATCACCCTGCCAAAACAGCCCTGTTCAGAACGCTTTGTTTAGTAGTATCTCTTTAGATACTTAGATCATTTGCAGGCTCTAGCAGGCACATTGCCGTCATATATATATATATATATATATATATATATATATAACATGATCCGCTGGACAGATAAATCCTCTGAGGCTGGTAGTTTGTGTAGAACTCTGTGCTGCACTGTGGAGCCAATAATATAACTTTTTGCGGACTTCCGGTACTTGCCCTCGCCAGCACTCTCGCGTGTTTTACAGACAAAACGGAGCTCCGCGAGAAAACAAGTCCAGGAATGTAGCGCATTGTGACGTCCCAGTGAGTGCGGAAGTCAACATCACGTGTTTAATCTCCTGTGCTTAGACTGAGGCGGACCATGAAAACATGACTGAGTCATCTTTTATCACACTTTGCCGACTGATAGGACCTCCAGAGTCCCAAAATATAAGGATTTAAATGATTAAAAAGTTGATTTTACATAATATGTCCGCTTTAATATCTCTTTCAACAACAAATTTTAGCTGCAGTTACGTCCATTTATAAATGCACAGATCCTCTGTCTATCTGTCCCAACAACCTAAACTACTTTTCAGACAGACAACATTATCAAAATCGACAGTCATCAGACAGACGGATTACGTTGTCTCAATGTAAAACTAATATAGGCAAACACAGAGGAAAGCTCTATATCGAGCAGCTCGCATGGAATTCATTACACTCGTTTTTTTTTGTTTTTTTGCTTTTAAAAATGAATACAAATGTTTTATCTTAAACTTAATTTTGAAATTGTATTATGGAATTGGATGTAAAGAGCTTTCCATCAAACTCAAACTATTTTTATTTCCTTTTAATATACTTTATTGGAAAGCTATACATGTAGAGCTATTGTGTGTATTACATTGTGTTCTGCCATATTGTTGAATATTATCAAGACCCCATAAGGTAGCTACTACCACACACACACCAGCTAATGGGGCTCTTGATAAATTGATCAACAGGAAAGTACAATTTAGACACAATATGGCTCAGTCGCATCCATACAGAACTGTGGAGATGAATGGTGCAGCCATTTAGGATGCACATACAGTATTGCCACTATGTGTGGGAATGATGTATTACAAGAAGCAGGGCAAATCCATCCATATCATTACTAAGACAACACGCCAAATTGTCACAGTGGTGGAACATTGGAGACAACAGAATGAGAAATGCAAACAATGAAAAATGGAGAGCAGAGCAAAGTTTCAGTCATTTCTCACAAGGGATTAAGGGGAATTCCGCAAAAGAAGTACTGACAATGGCTTTATTGAATACACAAGTCTTGTTATGAGTTTTTTTAGTACATATTGATGATCATAATTTCAACATTTTCAAAACACTTACTTATACATCTCCTCTGTTGAGATGTAATTACATTTAATTTCACTTTTCCTCTTGAAAATGTGCTAAATAAAACCTTCTGAACTTCCAGAAGAGAAAGGTATTTTCCCTTGTCGCCAACAGCAAGTAAATCCTAATTAATTATCTTGATTCAGTCACGACTATACCATAAGAAATGGTTAGAAGTTACGGCTTTAGTAGTCGGTTGTAGTATGAATGTCGGTTGTAATATAAATATCGTTAAAACAAGTACACGTGATCACATTTCTAAATGACGATTATTCTGTTCAGCAGTTCTGTCGCTAAATACACCAGACTCCTCTGTTAAATGATGAGATTTTAGACATTTCCTTGCTAAATGTTGGAGATTAACCCACATGTTCAGAATTTATAAATTGGCTTGAATTGAGTGCACTAAACATTTTGATTTGTGAAAAAAATCGTACCAGAGAAAGCTGATTTCAATTCTAAGCAAGAATCCAGAATTGTGCAAGCCCTTTTGACACATGACTGAAAGAAACAAGGTCATTATTGTTAGGTCTCATGCTGAAGTCTGCTGATTATTGACAATGAAGTCTCGGGCGGTTTGCATTAGTGGTTCAAAAATCTCTGCCTACTGTTCTCCGACTGTTCGTCCTGTTGACAGAAGCATTGCTGAAAGGTATGGCAGCAGATTACGAGTCTTGGCCTAATGCCACTTGCTGATACCCTTTAACCCAGATGCCCAAATAAAGGTTACCTTAATTTTTCTATATTTTATATTTATTGGCTCAATAAACATTTAAAGGATTGACCACAAACCAGTGCGTTTGAAGAATCTTTGTGGTAGTAACTGGAGTTTGTTCTGGATAGAAAATCCCAGATGTCGGTCTCCCGTATCTTTGGGATAAATGCATTTGTGTATTTGCACTTTAAACAGTATCTGCTATTGTTGTAAAAGCCTTTGCTCGATCACTTTTATGAACTGTGTCTCTTGCTGGTTTGTCTTTGGCGGGTGGTTGGCTGTTCTTCCAAAGGCATAGACACAGGGGCTCTGTTGAAAACAAATGCACATGGCCAGTAGAGGGGAAGGGAGGGTGGGGGTACATCAGCAGGGTTTTTTTCTTTTTGGACAGTGAGGATAAAACGGTAGACACAAGGGGGAGCTTGTGGAGAGAAAAAAGGCGAAAAACCGGCCAGACTTGCAAAGTTCCACTTCAATCAATTTCTAAGTCTCCTGATGAGACACTGAATCAACAAGCATTGAATGACCTGTTGTGTTCTGAGTTGGAGCTGCTCAGTCATGATTGCACATTTGCAGATCAAGGGAGGGCCTTTGCCAACAGTCAGTCTGTGAATTAAGTAGAGCCACACGGTTGGTATAGTGGCCCTACTGCAATTTCTACCCACCTGTGCATGGGTTTTCTCCAGGTTCTCCGAGTGTAAGAGCGGATGGTAGTTTGTCTCTACGTGGTGTTGTGATGGACTGGCAACCTGTCCAGGGTGAACCCCCACCTATCGCCCTGAGATTGGCACAGCGCCCCCTGTGGCCCCGATGTTGAGGATAAAGTGGTAGAAGATGGATGGATGTTTCAAGGTCCCATATTATGCAAAGTCAACTTTTTAATAATTTTAATACTTTGGAGGCCTCAGTCCTCCTCAGTCTAAGTACAGGAGATGAAACATGCAATGTTGACTTCCGCACTCTTTGGGATGTCACAATGCGCTAAATTCCTGGAATTGATGTCTCGCGGAGCTACGCTTTGTCCGTAAAACACGCAAGAGTGCAAGTCATCAGCAATGATGTCATCGAAGCCGAGAAACTCCTCAAAATCACTGCCTTCAGAAATCGCTTCGCTGTCAAAGTCCTCCATGTTTGCTCAAAGACATTTCAAAACAATGTCATGAGGAACCCTTATGCGCCCCTGAAAATTGTCTTATCCCCTTTACCACGTCAATGGTAGAATTATGTGGCCGCGCACCCGGCTCTAATGTTAGAAATGGGTTAGTTTCGTTTTACTTTTTTTTTTGTAAAGGGAAAAAAAAATACTACTAAACAAAACGATACATGTTATATACACCGGCAATGTGCCGGCTAGAGCCTGCAAATGATCTAAAGAGATACTACTTAACAGAGCGTTCTGAACAGGGCTGTTTTGGCAGGGTGATTGAACTGTTGTGCTTCTTCATCCGTATGGTATTTTGACCATGTCATATGTTCATTAGGACACCAGGGAACTAGTTTAACTTGGAGAAATAATATATATTATGGGACCTGAGTCTAAAGTCAGTATTAACTTGTTGTCCAAGCAAAGGAAGTGAAAGTGAGGACTGCATTTACATGCGACACCTTTCTCTTGTGTGGGATTAGATCCGATGAAACCATCAGACGAGAGGATTTATAGGATGAAAATCGGTCTCAGCTGTGAGCAGAACCAATAATGTGGCCTCGGAGGTCACCTGCAGAGAAACACACTTTTGCACACACACAAGCCTTTAACACCAATTCCATTACTGTTTCACCCTTTGCTGCTCCTCAGCTGCCTTTAACTATTAAAGGGCTGTTCCCATGAGATGTCCTGTTCAAGGATATCACCGACTGTAATCTCCCAGGACAGAGATGATATGATTCCGGGTAACTGTCAAAGCCCAACAATGGAACCTCATTGCCCTTAAATCATGTGTGACTGGTGCAATACCGGTCCCTGTCCTTTAAAAGATTTTCACTGTGGTCTGACACTGGCACTGTCAGGAAATGTGACTCACTAATAGGGTGAGGTGGATATGGATGGAGGTCAAACAGTGAAGACTAGTCTGTAAAGTGGTTTAGTACAGTCAGAACCCATGGAGGAAAACACATACTAGAAATATATGAGGCTGCTCAGTCTCGGAATCAAGCTGGTACGTACCATCGTCATCGTCTAATAAAAGTGGACACAGTGTCGGGTACATTTACTTTTATGGGTCATGGAGATGAGGACATTTCATTTCCGGCAGGTACTCACTCTGACTGCTCAAGGTTTGTTCATCCTGGCTGCAGATAGAGCCTGTAAAGAAGAAAATAAAGCTGGGAAATCAAATTGTATTCCTATGGCACCAAATACAAAATACTTAGAGACCTTAAAATATGTGGCCGCCACGACAAAAGTGTCCACAAGTCGGCCCAGCGCAAAACGAGTAAAAAATTATTTCAAGTTGAAGTTTAGAAGAAGCCACAATCCAGAGCTTTTGTTGTTTTTTTGGCCAATAACAGTGAGTGTTTGTGTGTATTCACCATTGAATGAAGACAAGGAAAAACCGCAGAAGAACTAAATTGTGGCTTTTCTTCTTAACAGAGACAGATATCACTTCTGCGATGTGAGTAGATTCGTAAGCATTTTATGCTAGCGATCTTCTGCTAATGTTTATGCTAACGTGTCAGCATAAACACGACTTCATCGTTGCAAAAACAACAAACGGATAGATTATTTCGCGGCCGAAAGAGAGCAGGACATGAGAATAACTGGACACCTTGGGGAACAGACACAGTAGTAGAGAGAAATGAAGAGAGCATTTCACACAATGAGTAAGCTTTAGCTTGAAGGTTAACTACAGGCTGTAGTCGCCTCAGCCCTCACTGTGACTTGGATGCCAAAGCTCAGTGGCCTTCTTTGAACAATACAAAGGTGTACTCACTGGATGACACTGATTTATGAGGCTCTTCTTGGCTTGGTTCCATCTTACTTATGCTCTTGGTTACAAAGAAACCAATAGCGTTTATGAATTGTTTTGGTGGCATATATCACTGTAAGAATGTGCAATACAGGGTGTCTTATATTCTTGAAGTTTGGAAATACGTCGCAGTTCAAAGTTCACTTGGCCCGTTTTTATGAACAAAAAAAAAAAAAAAACAGCATATTTTATAATTTCCGCACAAGTATTGCAACTTTGTATCACTGCTAAAAATGTAAAATGACGCATAAGAAGACCTAATTAAAGCCTATGAAATTAGGCACCAGTGGAGAGGAAAAAAAAACATCTCTGCTAACAACAGATCATGAAAAACATAATGTCATTCGTTATCAATTCAAACACAGACAGGTGAAGAATGGTCCGAAATGATTTCTAATGTGTTATCCTTTCAGATCTGCTGCACACAATGGAGGATTTAGTTCAAAGACAGATTCAGTATAGGGCAAAGATCCAACATGCAAGACAAAAGCCGACCCTAAACTGTCAGAATAACAAAGAAATGTAATAATGCTTTATAGGGTTTTAGTGCCACTTCTCACAAGAGGAAATTAAAAAAAAAGAAATTGACGCACACAAGATGGTTCTAGGTAGCTTTACGCTAAACAGAGAATGTATCTGTCAATGTCATTGACTTACACTGAGATCATTACAGAAAAATGCAGTTATAGTCTAACACTTTGTTAGTTATTAAACAAGCTGTGGGGTAAAACTTGGCGACACAAGACAAAAAAAGAGCAGTTCAAGAAAAAAATAAATATATTTTTCCCAGACTTTGCACTGCCATGGAAATAGAAGCCATAATCTTATTACAGGTGAGCTACAGCAGTGATGCAAGTGTGCAAACAACATGTAGACATGTACATGCTCAGAATAACTGTGCGTACATGCAGTTAATCATTTATTATCATGGTAAAAACGCTTGTACTCGATCTCAGTGGCAAACGACACGTGATAGCAAAAGCACGATAATGATGATGCCCCTAATAATATATGATTAAAGTATACGTCAACAAGCTAATTGCTGGTCACAAACTGTGATTGAAGGGTTTGTGTTATTGCTCTTATTCAACCCCTAATTATTTTGCGCATACATGTGGATTGTTGTGAGGGTGTTCACTTTTATGGAGAGAATTATCTTTTATCATACCAGTTTCAGAAAAGAGAGGGAGGCTGTGCTTATGAGGTTCGGGTAGTGTAACGTTTTTTTTTTTTTCCTTTCATCTGTCAGCAGCCATTAAGCACAACCAGAACACTGACTAGCTAAATAAGGTTGGCTCTCAGTACTCTCTTCTCGCTCTATGCAAATTGGCTCCTTTGATGTTGAACCAACAGCGCCGGGGAAGGACGGCGCGAGGGAGAAAAGGCGAGAACAGGAGGGTGTCGAGATGAGCTTGTTTTTAATCAGCGACTGATTATAATGAGGATCTGTGTCAGCAAAATAATACAGCCACGCCGCTGACTGACCACCGTAGAATTTGTGAATATTATTCACAACCCAGGAATGTTGTATACGTGTTTATTAGATTTTATTGTTGCTATTGTTGTTGGCTGAAAAATCAGACAAATCAGATTTTTTTGTTTAACCCTTTAAGGTACGCACCAAGAAAAAAAGCAAAAAACATTTTTTTATTATTTTATTTACTTATGATAACAATAACGTGAAATTAGACACAGTATTTCAGATGCAGGCCTCTACCAAACGGTTGAGACGTCTGTTCATAATAAACCTGGTTTGCATAATTCATAAAGTACAACATTCACAACAACTCACATTTGTGTTAGTGAGTTCAGCTTGATGCATTTTTTCAATGAGATATAGTGACTTAAAGTGTGGTCGACCAAATGGTTGATTAGTACCTTAAAGGGTTAAATTCTGAAATATTTTCTTTATAAATAAACCTTAAACAATGTCATATGCTGGCAGAAAACTAAATAATCTGTAAAAAAAAATTGCAATCTGTCATACTCGCAAATATAGTTTCCATAGATTTCATTTTCAAAATGTATTCCTTGTGTGGTTCCACTCCTCTGGGAGTTATGCATGCTATTAAAAAGGCACGAGATGGAATGTATAAGGTTACCTGTGTATATTATTAAATGGGGTTTCCATTAGCCAGCCATAATTGTAATGGCAAGGGGGCGGATGACTACATACTGTACAGATATCGGGTAATCATGGCAGGCAGTTTATTTAATTAAAAGTCATAATGAATTCAGAAAAAGCTACTGCCGACGCAACGGATATTCTGTAAGTTATTGCAGATTAATTGAAGAACTACTGAATAGGGGAAGTACATTTTCTCCTGGTTAACCGATGTGCAGCTGCAGGACAACGTGTTTGCAAACCATACATATGTCATTATAGAGCGAGACGGAGGGGGATGACAGCTCTGGAGATGCTGCAGCAAGAAAGCAGGAGGAGAATATTTATGACATGTTCCGTACATTAGATGTCATTTTTCACCCTTGAATTAAACGGCATTATTACAAGAGGACGTGATGAATTGTGCAACAGTGAGGTGGTAATTAAGCGCGCCGCGTATGTCATATGTAACATATATCATGTCAGCACGGCGACGCGCCTGCGATCGAAATCTGTTTCATTCCGAGCTGAGCAGAATCCGCATGGAATCAATCTGCTGCGCTGTCACTGAGCAACACCTCCAAGTTGTCCTCTGCTCATCTGCTTTTATGGAGACGTGAGCAGTTAGAATGTATGCATTTTTCACTGTTGCATAACCGCAGAGGAAAAACTTCAGGTTATGTGAATTCAGAAAAGGTTAATGTCGGTCTTATATTTGATGTAAAGTTAACAGGGGTAGGATTAGATAATTTATAGGGGTAGGATTAGATAAGTTTTTACTTCTTCCTACTCCTTTTCGCTCATGTAAACTGCGTTGCTTATGAGATGTTGTGTATACATTTTTTTCTGTTTACTTATTATATTATTATTTTATCTTATTTATTTATTATTATTATATTTTTTTTTTTTTACACTGTCGTTTACATGATCGAAATAAAGAAAAAAAAAAAACTTGTGCCGATTTTCCACGATACAGTTGTAGCATGGCTCGGCTCAGCGCAGCGTGGCTTGACTCTACTTGTTCTTTTTATGCGGTAACACTTTAGATTAGGGAACACATATTCACTATTGACTAACATAGCATACTAGCCCTTTATTAGTAATCATTAGGGCAGGTATTAACACCTTATTCTCCCTCTATTAGGACACAATTTAAGTTTTTTCCTACATAAGGTGTGAATACATGCTTAATATTTACTAATAAAGGGCTAGTATGCTACATATATGCATGTTAGTAAGCACATAGGTAATGGTGAATATGTGTTCCCTAATCTAAAGTGTGATTGTTTTTGGTAGGTTTTTAGTACCTGCTCTGGCGAGGTTCCAAGCAAGCTGAGCTGATACTAAAATGTAACATTGACAAACTGCCGGTCATTGATCGGTCATGAGCGTGCAAGTCCGACACAAAAATCTTAAAAAAAAACTTAAAGGGGACATATACAAAATGAACTTTTTAATCATTTAAATCCTTATATTTGGGACTCTGGAGGTCCTATCAGTCCGCAAAGAGTGAAAAAAGATGACTCACTCATGTTTTTGTGGTCCTCCTCAGTCTAAGTACAGGAGATAAAACATGCAATGTTGACTTCCGCGCTCACTGGGATGTTGTCTCATGGAGCTCCGATTTACCTGTAAAACACGCGAGTGCGCTGGCAAGGGCAACGGTATCCGAAAACCAGAAGTCCGCGAAAAAGTTCTATTCTGTGCAGCACAGAGTTCTACACAAACTTCCAGCCTCGGATGATTTATCTGTCAAGTGGATACATGTTATATATGACCGCAATGTGCCTGCTAGAGCCTGCAAATGATCACTTTTCCAAATGCTAACTGCTGTTAGCTCCCAGTAGCCTCTGTGGCTGATGTCATTTCCTGTCCCCTTAAGTTTTGTTTTACTTTCTTTTAAGGTGGACCTAAAGAGATGCTACTAAACAGAGTGTTCTGAACAGGGCTGTTTTGGCAGGGTGATTGAACTGCTGTGGTGCTTCATCCTTATGGTATTTTGACCAAAGCATGTCACAGACATGTTCATTAGGACATCAGGGAACTAGGTTAACCTGGAGAAATAGGGTATAATATGACCCCTTTAAAATTTCCTGAAAATTTGCGTTAATCTCTATCATTTACCAAGGAAATGTCTAAAATCTCAATATTTTACAGAGGAGTCAGCTGGTGTATTTAGCGACGGCACTGCTGAAAGCCAGCGATCGTGAGCCGAATCACCAGCCGTTCAGCCGTATTTTCATTGAGTGACTGTCAGACGCAGTCTGTGTCCGGTCATGCAGGAAGTACTGAGCTAATCTTTTTAATGAACTGATTCTAATGAACGGCTTTGACGCCGTTTTTGAGTAAAGGCCAAAACAAATCTACAGCTAAGGTGCTGATGTATAGGTCAGGCCTGAAAATGACTGATCATTATGATCAATCACTGAAAATGATGCGCATTTGTGGAAAGACCTGTGTGAGGACGCGCTGTCATGCACAGCTGAAGGATAAAGTTCTTGATACAGCTGACAAATGCCTTTATGGATCACAGTGGCAGGAGTGTGGTGATGAAGACATTTTCTGGTGGGGTTTATGCAGTATTTTATTGTACAAGCATTATCTTCCTTGCTGTTGCCATGAGGATGCAGAAAAGTAGTTTGACTGCTAGTTATTATTTCAATACAGTGGCTTCAGTTCTAAAAGAAACTTTTGTGATTTCACTTGCAAAGGAAATATTGCGATATCACTTTTTACTGTGTGTGAAGTGTCGGGAAACATTTATTTCATACTGTCGTTTTATTCAACATATTTATTAATTGCTATTAGCTACCCCGTTGTTTTTATTTTTAATGAAGAAAATCTGCATTAACAAGACATGTTATTGGTCCAAACCGTTCTGTACACTGTCAGCACATTGTGGTATTGGCGGTTGAAAAACCAACTGCTCACTGTGTCCAGTATCATAATTTACGTTGGCCGAATTTGTCACCGAGTCATTTCAAAGCAGTTGCAGATTGTCTTCAGCGTTATCACAGAGCAATGAGCCGACATTAAACATCAGTGAGAGTCAATTTGCTTTTGCAAAGAGGTTTTGCAGAAGCAGAAGAGATTTCATAAGCTGCAGATGATCACAGACTCTATTTAAGAGTTAGTGAAATGGCACAGAGGAGCATCCCAACACATTTGCAGTGTCTTTAAAAAACGCATTATACTCCCAGGCTTTGATTGCCTCTTGATTACTTCGACCATATGAATGCATAGGAATTATGAATTGACATTCCAACCCTCACAAGGAAAACATGAGCTCTGATCTGAATTTAATTTGAAATCTGGCTTTCTAAGAGGGAGTTAGATGAGTAGAACTGCAGCACTTTTAAAAAAGAATAAGTGCATTTAGGCAAGTCAAGTTCCTGATTAAGATGACCCCCCTGATATCTGCCTGTTATGGTATTCAAAGGACATCTCACCATGAAAGAAAATCCACAACTGAGCCAGAATACACTGTGGGGATTTTATATCCCATTTGACCTGAGAATGTCACAGATTCCCCCAGGAAGAGCCACAGAAATTAACTTGGAAAAGGACATCTCGCCTACTGGGATGGAACCATGGACGGAAGAAATACCAAAAATGTGCAGCACATTGATTCAATACTAAAAAGATTATTGTGTACAAGAACCTCATAGTTATATAAAAAGGCCTATCCAAACTGAAACCATAAAGAAGAGTAAAGCATAAGAGAACCATACTAAAGCACAAATAATGAAATAGGTTTTACTTTTTCCTTCCACTTCCAAACAGCCTCATACTCACAAAGATACCTGAGTTCCTGCTGAAACTGATTACAGCCCAATTACGAGCTATCTGTGGTGAAAGCAATCCCTCGCAGTGTCGTGCTGCCAAAGACTGCCGGCATCTCAGGGTTTGCCAACAGTTCAGAGCCTTTTGGGCTCAGATGTTTTGTGAGGAAAATCTTCACGAGCTGATTAGCTTGTAATGGATAATGTTCGGGAGATCAAAATGTCTCTCACGTGGAAACATTTCTTTGATGCACCAAGGAGAACAAGTTAACGCTGTAATTCCACCCCGTCCTCAAGGTTAATATTCTTGTTGGTTGCAATTAAACCCAGAAAAAAGGACATTCACTGGACTGTGGCACCAAGACCTTAAACAATCAATCTCTGAAGGGCACCAGAGTTATGCCAATGCATTCCCTCAACCAGACACTCACTTAATCATATGTTTAGGACTTTGGTTGCCATGGAAACTGCTCCTAGCTATCAGGTCCAGCTCATCTCCATCGGCATCTGTCCTTCAGAGAGACATTGCACTTTTCCTTTGTATGGGTTAACCTGTAGGTGACCTGTGGAGACACTGCATGATGTTACCTCAGGAGGGAAATATTCCTTCACATGGTGCTGAGTGGGAGGTGTTTCCGTGTTCTCCCTGTGTGCATGTGGGTTTTACCCAGGTACTCCACTTTCCTCTGACAGTTCAAATGCACGCAGAGGTTAATTGGACACTCTAAATTGAACGTAGATGTGAATGTGAGTGAGAGTGAGTGAGGGCTTGTTTGTCTCTGTATGTTTGCCCAGTGATGGACCAGCCAGGGGGGGGATAAGAATGTGGCCAAAAACGGTTCCTACATTCAAATTCAAAATACAGAGGTCTTTTAGGTTTCAATTTCTGACGTAACTGGCAACCCGTGGTTGCTCGGCAGCTGAGACTCTACTGACTGCAATGATTGGTAGACGACGGTAGGTGACGCCACATGCCAAAACATGATTTCAAAACATAAACATGATTTGCAGTCTGCAAAATATTTTTTTATTGCAAATATTTTGTCTGTACTGTTGTTGTTGGTGAATTCAGTTTGTTATATGAACATTATTCCTGAGCATCTGTGACATATTAGGAGGATTTTATGGCCAGTTGCTTTAGATTTATTACATAATGCACCTTTAAGCAAATGTATTATCCACACAAAGGCTGATGATTACTGTGTCTCCATGTGGAGACAAATATACATGTCTTTAATTAGCACGCTTCAACACTATTTCCATGAGCCGTCTACTAAAGTGTCCTCTCAGGTATGTGTACAAAGCAGTAAAGGCATTGGCTTCATTTTTCCGTGACCACACCTCAGTTGTGGTTCATGTTTGTTCCGTAATGCACAATGCATTGTAAAGTTGCTGCAGTGCAACACACTGTGAATGAGTATTACATCAGAAAGGTACACGTCCATGTCCTTATAGCATGCCTGGAGTGCACTGCACACCCTTAGATCAGATGAGCTGCGAAGCCGAAGCTCAGCTTTATGATTGTGTGAAGGTGATCCATGGCTTTGATGTCCACAACATGTCCCCGGACACTTTCACTTTGAAAATGAAAAAGGTCCAGGTCATGTGTGTGTTTGTAATATAAGCAAAAGATATAGATAAAAACTGCAAAACACACACATGGCTCACTCGTGTTGGACCAAAACCAAGATGTTCCTCAATGCAGATGCACCAAATCAGCATCTGTTGTGGCCCCAGCCTAAAGTCCTACTATTGCAGTGACTCCGATCAAATTACAAATCTTGAGGCTTCAAACTGTGACTTCACAACGAGTTGACACTTTCACCGCTTTCATGACAACTGCCTGTGCCCGAGAGCGGTATGTCTGGAGACCGGACCTGGCCCACTTTTACGTGGTCTCGGTCTCAATACCCTCTGGTCTTGGTATTGTCTTGCTCTCGGCGGTCTTTAGGTGGTCTTGACTATAAATCACAGGAAGAAACGTCAGACACAAAAATCGAGCCAAACAATGTTGAACTCTAGATCAGTTAAAAATACTTAACAATCCTATCAATCCTGTCTCTGTATTGTTCTGCCTGTGGTTGAAATAATATCTTCTAATACGTATTGAATGTAAACTGGGGCTGAACCCCAGTATGCTGCTCTTTTTCGTTATGGTTTATTGTTTTTTATTTGTCTTGGTCTTGTCTCTTCTTGGTCTCAATACCCTCTGGTCTTGGTATCGTCTTGGTCTCGGTTTAGACGGTCTTGACTACAAGTCTACTATGCCCCAAAAACAAGATAAAGGGTTTAACATGGATGGATGTTTTTTGTAGACAGCTGCCAATAATCACACATTGTTGACAAAGGACGGCTCTCACCTGCACATCTAAATTACATCTAAGGGGCCGTCCACACGGAAACGGGTTTTGGTGAATATGAATACTTTTTACTGAAACTGATTTTTTTGAAAACGCCTCCCAGAGTGGGAAAATCTCAAAACACTGGCCTCACATTTCCAGCTCTCTCTCTCTTGCGCTGTCATTCATTATCTTGTGTTTGGAGATTGTTTGACAGTTTTACCAACTGCTGTCAATGAAAAGTAATGTCTGAAAAGACACCAGATATCACTAGAACATGTTCTAGAATAAAGAGAGGATGAAAAAAAAAATGTTTTACTTAAAAATCACAGTCTGCTGCACTGAACATCCACGGCTCGCTCTTATCTGTGACTCTGTGTGTGTCTGACTACAGTTAGGTGGATCTCACTCTTGTGGCAAAATTGTGCATTCTTGTAAAGTATTTAGGGTTAAGACAGAAAGTCATTATCGCTAAGACGTTGTGGCTCTTCACTTTTTATTTAAAAGAAAGACAAAGTCACTGCGGGTCTGTAAAGTCGCTAAAATATTCATCCGGAAACTTTTGCTGATGCTCGCAGTAGCAGCAGAAATCCACTACCGTGCTGTAGTTGCCAACTTCTGAGTAAGGGAATCAGCTATTGGCTGTCCTGAAAGTTGTTAAAAGTCGCTTAATATTGTTATCGCCAAATATGCATAATTGGCCATTTGCCTTGTACATCATGTGCCACGGACCTGTGACATGGTACAAATATTAGTACTGACACATATCAGACATAACATATATATGTTATAGGGTTAGGGTTACTAAACACCACAAAAGTCTCCAATAACACCAGAAAAAGTCGCTAGATTTGTGGAACTGCCAGTCAGCAGTGAACAAGGCTGACGTCATTGCCGTCTTTGCCAACCACCTATCACTGGACATCCTGGCTCTCACTCAAACCTGGGTAAACATATTTAAAGTCAGGGTAACGTGACACAAAAAGGTGATCAAAATGGATCACCTTTGCCAAATTTGAATGATTAAAAAAGTGTTCAAAAGTTAGGATTCGGATCATGTAAGATTTTCTCTGGCTGCACCATTGTCGTCAGTGAAGGCACTACTTTGATTTAATGTGTTAGCATTATCTTTGATGGCATTTTATAAGTATGCATTCCTTACATATAGCTACTTTAACTAAGGTTTTGGTAATAACAGCATATAAGGCAGAAACAATGGACCTGGCTTTGTCCTTTATATAATGACGCCTACAGTCTCTGACATGTCATACCTGTAGTAGTCAAGGGCAACTCATGATCACATTGCAGCTGCTCAACCATCCTTTTAATCCCAGTCAGCAATGTGTGTGGTTCATATGTAATGCAGCTCCTGAACTCTCTTCACATCCCATATGTCTGTGTTGCACTTCATGCTACAACAGTTGTAAAAGCCACTTATCCTTTACAAAGTCAAAGATGCGATGAGTCAGCAGACCAGTGTCACTGTGGGGGACACATTGAATTCAAACGAGAGCACGCTAGCTGCTTTTAGACGCATGACGATCTATACAAGGACAACCTGCAGGGGTACGAAACTGTAAGGTAAGCATGTCAATAATTGTCACGTGTTGCGAGAACGTTTGGCCAAATGCTGACAATGTGCAATCCTTATTTTTAGAGAGAATGTCAGGGCACAGAGAAACGGCGATCGCATCAATTAGCTAAACGAGTTTGAAATGAAGCGCAAGGTTTTGGTTTATATTGAGTTTGCAATCTTAAAAATCACCCCCATGTGACAAGAAAGTTGCAAACACATAGTTCTGAGACACCGTCATAGTATAGTAAGTCGTCCAAAAATGGTCAAAAACGTCATAGAGTATGTCGTCCAAAAATTGTCAAAAACGTCATAGTATAGTATGTCGTCCAAAAATGGTAACAAACGTCATAGTATAGTATGTCGTCCAAAAATGGTCAAAATTGGTCAAAAACGTCATAGTATGAGCTCAATTTGCTCCACAATTGAATGATTTGCAAACATTTTGGAGTTATTTCAGATTCAGCTGAGCCAAACAAACTCGCTAATATATACGAACCATCTCTGGGCACATGATATCTCGTTGCTTCTGGGCACTGGCACATGACTTGTGATGGATCTACTTCTGAGAGTGTGTGTGAGTGTGTGTGGGCATACATGGACATCCAAAGGGTCAAAGTGAAACCCAGAACAGATAGAAACTTGGCTGCAGTCATGTGACCTGATGCCCCGGCCTATGAGGTCTTCAGAAGAGCTCTTGTTTGCTCGATCAAAGTGAGTTCCAGCTTTTCCACTTTTCAGTGCTGCCACTGACACTTGTGAATCAATACCACAAGGTTTTTGACATCTGTTGTGTAACTTGTTACACTGTTTGGAAAACTCAAGTTATTTTATGTACAATGAATTAATGTCGGGCCATGATTGATTGATTTATTTAAATTTTTCCTGGTTCAAAGGACACAATTCCTAAATGACTTGTGCAACACGAGATACAATTAAGGAATACATATATCTCGTTTGAAGATATTGCCAAGCATTTAAATATCTAAATATTTACCTAAGGTGCAGTGGGTTAAAAGTAATTATCATCTTTTTTATGATGCATCAATATGAATTTGTTGCATTAAAGGGCGGTTTCACAATTTTTTTTTCCCACTTGGTCGAATGAAGAATAAACTTAAAATCATTATGATGATACTGCATTTATTTAATTCACAATTTTTTCCGATCTTTTGCTCATAAAACTTGTTATAGCTGACAGAAACACAGTAAAGAACAAGGTAGGCTTTTCCCTAACCCTAACCCTAACCCTTTTCTTTGATGGAACCGACTTTGACATTGACTTTTTGTCAATTGTATTTATTTTTTTCAATCCTAACTTCCTCTGCTGTTATGGGAATTAGATGCGTCTGACGATCAAAAAATACATTTCTGGAAATTCATATAAAAAAAAAGTGGCCCTTTAATAAAATGTGAGGCATATTCTCAGAATAATAATAAGAAATTATGCACTTTTGCAAAAATAGTATTTGTATATTCAATTATTGGCCATAAACGCTCCCAAATTTTACAAAATGATGTTTGAATATTTTCTGAAGCAAGATAGTTAAGAGGACAGTAAGCTAAAATTAATTATAGACATCAACTATTTGCAGTTTTAATATCATAGATATGTCCTCGACTTTTTACACAGAGTGTGAAACAAATTGGTTGGGCGCTGCTGACGGGGCGATTGAACAGAACTGCAGCTCTCAGGACACGCAGTTACAGTACATGACTGTGAAGTCAACTCTGTAAAGCTGCGAACATGATGTGTGAGTCAAGTCCTCTTAAAGACCACCATTACTATGACCAGGACGACATCACTCAGGCGTTATGAAAGGAAAGCTTATGAAACCTCACACTTAAGGTCGTTAATCATTTATTCAGGTTCAGGTGGAGAACTCCCAGTGCGAGGTGGTCAGAAGATCTCTGTCTAATGATGATGCTGACAAGCCATCACATTGATTTGATGTTGTGGCGCTGAAATGGTCTATTTTTTCATTCTTTAACATGCACGCACACATTTGTACTATGTTTTATTCTCTTTAGGACACTGCTACATTTTTAGACCAGTACTTTTATCAAATTAGTGCTACTTTGACTTGAGTAGAATATTTCAGTACTCTTTCCACCTCTGCCATGAGGACTGCTGGTCCGGACAAGGTCAGTGTTTATGCCAGAAATTGTCCTTAAAGCCTTTGGAAACCCAAATCCACAAAACTCTTCTATGTAATTTATGGTCCTATGTTCATAATATTTAACATGTAAAAATATTAGAAATCAGTTTTCAACCAAATTCGAAATATTTGTCTTTAACAGTTGAAATTTGGGTTTCAATTGGGCAGAGCTAGGGGGATTGTTGACATGGGCGGAGCCAGGGAGATGTCAATCAAAACGAAGGAGCTGTCAATCAGAGCTTTATCTGCCACGCCCACACTGTCCTGACCAGTGGTCTAAACCAGTCCAAACAGCAAAATGAGCGGTTTTCAAACCAGGTTTTTTAATAGTTATGAATAGTTATTTTCACTCAGACTTTTGTGGATGCTTAATGAGACACTCAACTTTGATATAATATAAGCATTTTTAATATTACAAGCCATGTTTCCAAAGGCTTCAAGGTAACAAATACAAGTGTACACACACACACACAGTTTAACATGTTTTCAGCATTTGCATAAAAAGCCTTGAACCCTTGAAATTCATCTTCAGTGTAACATTAAAGCAGAATAAAGCAATCGTTTCACACTCGTTCTTAAGTGCCATAAAGACGCAGGGAGCAGTCGTCAACAAAGATTGGAACTGGAAAAGAAAGGTGGAGGCGAGTGTTAGTTATGGTAGATTTTATATCAAATTGGGGTCCTTAAACACAACATCTTGTAGATGAACGCTGATAGCTGCTGCACTTGTTCATTGGAAACTGTTATTCACATATTAATCTATTATGTTTGTAATATGTATTCAAAGGAGATGTCTATTATGTTAATCTAAGTGTTGCTTACTTGGCACAGTTTTCTTTAGACATGGTGAAATAAGCAAATGTTTCAGTCGGTGGTGAAACTGATGGGTTAGGGTTAGGCTGCCGACCGCTGGTGACACGCATCATTTTATGTCTCTATTCTGGATTATAAATTAGATTACAGTCAGCGTAGCATTTCCTTGACTCCTCAGCACCACTGTCGTGATGATGTTATGGAAAGAATTGGTCGCGGGATTGAATTGGAATTGGTGAAACTGCTCCATGTTGCTGTACAGTCCCGTGAAAAGACAATTCAACAGGATTTACTGACACCAACCATCTCTCTGTGTGTATGTGTGTGCTGGCAAATATCTGTAAAATAGTCCAAAATTTAATTGATTAATCCCTTTGTTCGAGGGTGTATTGTCACTCCAATGTTCGATATTAGTTAAATATGAATGATTCCTGTGGCCCAGGTTGATACCAGTATGGTTTATTGGTAAAAGGATATATATTATTAGGGGTGAGAATCACAGGGTAACTCATGATATGATACGATACACGATACTTGGTCCACGATACCAATAATGTGATACAAGAATTCTATGATAATCAAGATATTGCAAGATAATCATAAAGTGATACATCACGATACCTGTCTGTGAAAAGTGCAGGATTTCCCTGTTTATTCACAACATAGAGAACAAAGTGCATAAAGTCTATGTATTGAACGTAGCTTTCTCCGTCATTATCCCGCTGTAAACTCCCTCTTCCTTCAGCCAGGTAACTTCCAACTAACCAATTATTCATTTGAGCAGCGCCACTGTGAGGAAACATCAAGTAGTGAAACTGGCAGAGACTATGTACTTTAGAACGTCTTAATTTATGAATTAAAGGGGTCATATTATACCCTATTTCTCCAAGTTAAACTAGTTCCCTGGTGTCCTAATGAACATGTCTGTGACATGCTTTGGTCAAAATACCAAATAAGGATGAAGCACCACAGCAGTTCAATCACCCTGCCAAAACAGCCCTGTTCAGAACGCTCTGTTTACGAGTATCTCTTTAGGTCCACCTTAAAAAAAAAGTAAAACAAAACTTAAGGGACAGGAAATGACATCAGCCACAGAGGCTACTGGGAGCTAACAGCAGTTAGCATTTGGAAAAGTGATCATTTGCAGCCTCTAGCAGGCACATTGCGGTCATATATGTATCCACTGGACAGATAAATCCTCTGAGGCTGGAAGTTTGTGTAGGACTCTGTGCTGCACTGTGGAGCCAAGAATAGAACTTTGCGGATGTCCGGAGTGTCATCTTTTTTCACACTTTGCCGACTGATAGGACCTGCAGAGTCCCGAATATAGGATTTAAATGATAAAAGTTGATTTTGCATAAAATGTCTTTTTAACATATCAATATTTGCCTTGGCGTATCGATGATCGTAATGCACGAGGAAGGACGACGTTATAGCTCCAAATCAATTTTGACGCAGTCATATACATTAAGTTACCAGAATATATACAGTATGAGTTTGATATTTATTGTATAAACATGATTGAACATGAGATATTAAATATTAAATATATAATTAAATATTCAAATAGTTGTATTCCTTCCCATTCATTTAATCTTTTTTGTTCTAAAGAGGAACTGCTATGAGTTTTTCTCTTTTATTTGATAGTCATGTAAAGGCAATCACTTGTTTTTCCCCATGATGAAAAAGTCAAACAAATTATTTCTTCATGAAGGTTTTGCAGTCGTGCTAATTACTGCTTTGTATAAACAGCAACATTATTGCTAATGACTGTAGCACATTTTCTTCTTCTTTTTTTTTAATTATTCATCATGTTCTAAAATTAGTTCTGGTTATGAGTGTGTGGATAACTGCGTTTTCTCGCTTCAACAAACACAATTATCTGTTTGTAGGTTGGAAACTGTAATTGCAGATTTATCAGACTGTGGCTATGAAAATGAGCTCTGGTTGTAAGCTCTGCTAAGTTATTTGCCTAATGAGCAACATGTTGAAATTGGCTGCTCTCTGATCAAATCATAGACACACTCACTGTACATGTCTCTGCGTTGTCCAGATCAGGTTCACCACGGCTTCATTTGCCCAACCTGTGTCATAATATTGTGTGTATAAACGCACTAAATCAGAGAATTTGACAGTGTCACCACCAGAAATAAATGCTGAACCTCAAATCAAACCCTAAACTAAACCTTATATCTGACAAATCCAGTGAAGCATTGTTATACTCGTGCATCTTTGCAAAATCAACTTTTTAATCATTTTAATACTCATATTTGGGATTCAGGAGGCCCTATGAGTCGGCAATGTGAAAAAATATGACTCACTCATGTTTTTGTGATGCGCCTCAGTCTGAGTACAGGAGATAAAACACGGGATGTTGACTTTTCGATGAGACATTTCGGGAATTGTTATCAAGCGGAGCTCCGATTTGTCCCTAACAAAAAAGAATGTGAGAGTGCAGACGAGGGCTATAGTATCCAGAAGAGCCTGAAGTCTGCAAAGTGTTCTATTCTTGACTGCACAGTGCAGCAAAGAGTTCTACACAAACTTCCAGCCTCAGAGGATTTACGTGTCCAGTGGATACATTTTTGTATATGACGGCAATGTGTGTCGGCTAGAGTCGGCAATTGATGGCTTTTCCAAATGCTAAGTGCTGTTAGCTGCCGGAGCCTCAGTGAGACAGTTTCCTGTGTCTCATTTGCATTTAAAAAAGACAGGCACTCAAAACTGAGTGTTCTGAACAGGGCTGTTTTGGCAGAGTGATTGAACCGCTGTGGTGCTTCATCCAAAGCATGTCACAGACATGTTCATTGGGACACCATGGAACTATAGTTAACTTGGAGAAATAGGGTATAATATGTCTACTTTAATTCAGCTCAAAAGGCCCTATAAAGTTGTGAGGACAGTTGTCCTCTGTGTCTATGTCACTCACACACACACACACACACACACCCTAACTAACCCACTCCCGGTAAAACTAGGTCTTAACCCTTAAAAAGCCTGTTAAAGTTGTGTGGACCAACCAAAATGTCCTCACAAGGTCAGAATGTCCTCACGAAGATAGGTTTGTCTGACAACTATTGGTCCACACAGCTCATCGAAGACACGTACACACACACACACTGCACTGACTTAACCATAACCATAGCTGGTTGATGCCGAAATTAAACCTTAACCTAAGCACAGTTCAAATCTTGGCCCTTAAACTGAACCATTTCCCCCAGAACCAGCCAGGTTTTGGTCTCCGTGACGACTACTGGTCCCGACAAGGTCAGTGTTTCTACCAAAAAAGGGTAGTATGTGAGCTGTATTGTAATCAAATGACAATTTGTGTTGTTGTTTTGTGAATTGAAATACCAAAGATACAATCTAATCTAATCTTTGATATGTCATTTTGTTTGCAAGTCCATAAACTAAAGACCTTCGTGTGTGTTCTGTTGATTTCTCCTTTGTTTGTTATTTGCCCATAGGGTGTGTGAGTTCTCCTGACTCGCACGACAAATGAGAATAATACAAATACGCTGCCTCATCTATTTCAGTCTGACTCTTTTCCACAGACAGGGATACGTGTGAGACTCTTGAGCTTACACAAAGTATGTCCTGTTGAAAAGGTGCTGATAAGACAGCTTTACGGATGGAAGAGAATTAAGCGAAACTATGCGCGAGTTGGGAAAAACAAGGTTAAATCCCTCTTTTTGGACTGCACCGTGTGTGGATACAATTATATTGAGGTTGGTTCTAAAGTTAACTTTCCCGGAACACTTACAAAACTGTTTTTGTGGACAAATATGGACATTTTCACAGCTGAATTCTAGTCTTCGTTTGGCTGCTTGCCGATCCAGAGTTAAAGCCTTTATCATGTATTGTTCTGGCTGAAAAGGGCTGGGTGTTCATTGTTGTATTCTACTCTTTGTACGTCAGCTGTGATTGGTTCCAGCCCCCCACGACCCTGGGACTTTAATTAATCCAAAGCCTTTGAG
Organism: Microchirus variegatus; assembly: GCF_963457635.1. Taxonomy (NCBI): domain Eukaryota; kingdom Metazoa; phylum Chordata; class Actinopteri; order Pleuronectiformes; family Soleidae; genus Microchirus; species Microchirus variegatus. The sequence goes on from NC_139824.1 coordinate 7,613,229, forward strand.
AATGTGTCTGCATGCATTTGTGTCAATGCATTAATGCAATATGTTCTCCAACACCAACAAAAACCAACTCACCCAGATCGAAGTGAGTTCAAATTGTGCTGTATGTGGCCCCTGAACAAAAATGAATTTGACACACCCAGGCTAAGGTTAGGGGTTATAGGCTTTTGTTAGGCTGTCCAAATAAATGGAAGTCGTGCATGCTTTACTTTGAGTTTATCCAATGAGGTTCTGTCTCAAAATGTATGCTTTACAGATGGTTTGCATATAAAGTTTGAATTAATTGCAGTCAGTAAATCCGTTAGAGAGTCACTTAGACCCTTAACACCGGGCGAATTGCCAGCGCATTTTGCATTGCCGTAGTTACGCAACAGTTTGGGATATCGGAAAACATTCCAACTATTTCTGAAAGTCAACATGTTGTTATTACGTTAATTTCACTCATGCTGTTACAGGAAGCCCGGCAAATCAGCGTCTTTGTCACCAGAGAGGAGAGATTTGGAAAAGCATCTGTACATTCCATTGTTTGGCATGTTTTTTGGACATTGAGACAAAAACGCAAACGTGACGGCCATCTCTCGCTGACCGTTTGTCAGATCGCCCCAAAAATGTTGGATATGGGTTGATTTTTATTTTCGCTGATTTATCACGCATTGTCAGAGTGTCAACAACGGATAGGCAACGGCTCATTTTACACGGTTCAACGCTGAACATGGTGTTATACTGAAACGACGAAGTCGGTATCCATTCACCAATGCGCGAGCGCATATTTATGTAGCATTAGCATTCTACTATTTTGCAATCTACTAACTTGGCCAACTTGGTTTCCAAAGTTAAGCTAGCGACGCTATGATTAGCATTAGCGTAGCTAGCTGTTTTGTGACTGTCAGCCACGCTGGAATCTCATTGCAAGGCGTATTTGATTTACGTTTCGGCTAATGTGGTTGCAGAGTGTTTGTATTATGTTAGCCTTTACGTTCATTACCATAACTGAAACATCTTCTTCAGCTGCCACTATAGGAATACATACTGCACTAATGCAGTAACTTGTAAATAACTGCCAGATATTGACAGTTATTATGAACAAATGGGCAAAACACGAACTCACAGGACATTTCTGGTCCTTTTGTGGTTGAAATTAGTACCAAAAAAAAAGTCCAGACAGACATTTTAAGGCTTAGGTGTTAAAGGGTTAGGTTTAAAATATAAAATTCAGACACTTCTATTTTTCTCACTTGGATTTGTTCCCCAAATTATGGGCATATGCAATCCATCTTTGTTTATTGTCTTTCACGCGTAAATGAACTTCAAACGTTTAAGGGCTAAAAGTATTCTTTCTGCTCTTTCTAATAAATAAAGCAGCACGTGAAGTCATAGCAAAGAAATGTAGAAGCAAGCAGGACACTGTGTTGGATTGACAGGACGATGCATCAGAGTAACATGAGTATGACGCCGTTTTGGTTATGGTTTAATTTCACCCTAATTGAGACATTATTCACTCATGGTGTTAGGTTGAACAGTGCACATTTTTGACTTTAAACAAGTTGTAATAACTTCTGAGCTTGTGTATCTTACGCCATGTCCATGCAAAAGATCAAAGTCTGCTGAGAGGTGGTCATTATATTTGTTTAGTTGGTGTGCATGCTGTAAGAGGTCATCAGAGAGCCGCATGAAGTAAATGGTGTCAACTTTAATCCCCGTGTTTGAAATCCAGCTGTCTCAACATGATGTCATGGGCCTGTGCTTTGGTGTTAATGTTCCCAGACCGAGTCCTATACACACCAACGTAAGTCAGACCGGCTTTTGGGGGACGATGTCAATCATTTTAAAGAAAAATGATGAGTAGATTAGTTTTAAATTTCAATCTCGTCTTTGAAAACAAACGTCCCGAGAGGCTGCAGAGATGAATCACTGCAATAAAATGTGCTCAGAGCAACCAAAGGAGACTGAGTGACGGATTCTGCTCGTGTGGCGATCGCTTCATTCCAGACAAGTCAGCAGATACAAATGTTCAGGCTCGTGGGTATTCGTTTTTCACCGCAGGGGAAGTTAAATTGCCGTGGGAATAATACACAACTCCTTGCTCCCTTTTTATTTTGTCGGCAATATGTGTTGTTGAGTCAAAGTTATGTTTAATTTTACATCACATTTTCAGTCCTGGTATAAATGAGCAATAGTTGTGCAGAAGTATTTCCAAATGTCACAAATTCTATCCGATTTTAAACATTTTTCATACTTTTTGCCCAGGTGTGTTTATATAGTTGGTGAAAATCAGATTGCCAAGTTTGTGCTGGAAAAAAAAGGAGACTCTATATTCATTTTCATAGCCTCTGTGTGTATTGTACGTTTAAGCAAAGCAATGGGTAAAAGCTGCCAAAATGATCTGTGTTCTAAGGGTTAATATGGGGTGTCAAACATACGGCCCGTGGGCCAGAACCAGCTCACCAGAGAGTCCGATCTGGCCCGCAGGATGAACTAAATGTTTTGTGCCTGTGTAGATCCACTGTGATCTGTAAGTTGTAACGCACATGGTAAATGGTAAACATAGACATAATATTGTTGAAATTGCACTTGTTTTTCTCAAGAAATTTTAGGTTGTTCATAATATGTTTTTGAGAAAAAAGATCTGTCATTAAAATGTTGAATTCTTGTTGTTTATAGGTTCTTATGCTATTATTTTATTGGTCTAGCCCGTTTGAGATAGAATTGCTTGGGCCCACAGTTGGTGTAGTGGTCAGCGCTCTTGCCTTTGCAGCAAGAAGACCCGGTTCCTGGGTTTGAGCCTCGGTTGGAACAAGGGCCTTTATGCATGGAGTTTGCATGTTTTCCCCGTGTGTGCGTGGGTTTTCTCTGGGTTCTCCGGCTTCCTCCCACAGTCCAAAAACATGCAATATGGGGATTAGGTGAATTGGTCACATGACCGTAGGAGTGAGAGTGTGAATGTTTGTTGACTGGCGAACTGTCCAGGGTGTACCCCGCCTATCGCCCTATGTCAGCTGAGATAGGCACAGCACCCCCCCCCCCCCCGTGACCCTCTGGTGGAGGATAAAGCGGTAGATGATGGATGGATGGATACTTACTGCTTTTAAAAATCTCCTGTCTTGTGACCTTAGTGTTTTGCTTACTGCCCGTCTCAGCCACAATAATTATTGTTATATTTGCTAATTCCAGCCATTATTTAGCACTACATCAGTATTTTTGCTCAGTGCAACTTCACTAATGCTCAGAGCCACAATATGTCATGTTTATGAGGTCATCCTTGTCACATTTTGCCGTGCACGAGAACAAAAATACTGAGCAGTAAAAGGTCTGAGCGATTTACAGTCCAAGGCTCTGTGTGCTCTCTCCGCTCTCTGACACACTGCATAGTAGGACTTAATTACAGCTTCCCTCAGGGTCTTTTTTTTTTTTTTTTGCAGCCATGTTTATCAAAAGCAAGGTCGCTGATAATCAGATGCGTCATCAGCCCCATTCATACAAAAGAGTCCTTATTGAAAATGTATTGAAATATGATGGATGTGTGTGACTGGACAGAATGGATCAGTGTGACTATCCCAGTGCCATGAATGGCTCCCTGTTCTGCTGTGTTTTATTTCTCGGGAGAAGACATTGGTCAGTTCCAGATTAAATTAGCTTATTCTTTTGAAGACACGTACAGTATGTGGTCTTAAAATTGTTAGAGGCATTATCAATATCCTTTTATTTTTTTTTTCTATACAAAGCAGCAGGAACAAGCTAATGAAAAGTGGGTTTGCAAAGTTCTTGCTTTAACCTCTTAACACGCGAGCGTATCACAGACGACACGTTCACGCAAGTGCACTTAGCATTGCCGCAATTACACTACGGGTTGTGCTGTCGGAAAAAGCTAACGTGCTGTTATTACGATAATTTCGCTCGCGCTGTTGCAGAAAGCCGGCGAATCAGCGTCTTTGTCACCAGGAAGGGACAAAAGTGAGAAAAATGAATGGACATATTTTCAATTTTTTTGGCCAAAAAAAATGGAAATGCACTTTTCAAATTTAAAATTTAACACGCATAATCTGGTGTTCGTGTTCAACTGCAGTAATCCTCATTTAAAATTGTTAATACGCTATTCGTATTGTAAATAACGGCCAGATATTTTATTAAAGTATTCTGGAAAAATGGGCAAAAGCACTCACAGGAAATTTTATGGCCCTTTTATGGTTAAAATAAGCAAAAAGAAAAAAGTTAAGTTCAGGGTTGAGTATAATCAGCGACTCCTTTTTGTGTGTTCTATTAGATTTAGTCTCTTAATCACCCACTGAATATTCATCACAACAGGATGATGTTGATGATGTTGTATAAACTAGAGTGAGCAGAAATTTTTTCTTTTGTTTTTTTCACGACAGAAAAACACATTTTCCTTTGGAACATTTTGCGTCTCAGCCTGAATTGAAACACAAATTCTAAATCACAAATATTTTTTATTTGAAGTTTGCAACATTCAACATTTCACAGAGTTGTTAAAGCAACATGACATTTGTGTGTATAATAGCAGATGGAGCTTATTTTTGATTGATTTTACGTGGTAAGTCTGAAATGAAGTCAAACTAAAATAGACAAAAAGCCATGGTTAAGCCACCTATCACTCGTTTGAGGGAATATAATCTAGGTTACAGTTGTGTTGGTCATCCTCCTTCCTACATGCACACGCACACACAATAGACCACACGCACTCCCACTATACCCAGATCTGTGTGATGAGGATTAGCGACTAAAAGCCTGGAGCGTGGGAACCACCTCGTTTCCCAGTGTTTTTGTAGGTCTCTTGGAAATGACATCAGGGGCTGAGGAAAGTGAGAAAAGGTCTTCACCAATAACTGCAAGGACAAAACCTGCTTGAAGAGTTTCCAATGGTTGTGTGTGCGTGCTTTAAAGACTTATCATGTTGTCTTAACATTGTGTTTTTAACTGTTCTATGCTGTGCTTTGTAGCCTTGTTCGAAAAAGTGCTATTTATCCAATTATTACATGGAGCATTGAGGCTGCTTATTCTCATTACTATATTAAAACAGATATACAGGGCCTATAAGAATGCGCAATAGAGTGCAGCACAACCTATAGACAATTTTTTCAGCACAACCTATAGACAATCTGATGAAATTGTATAGCTTTTTTCCATTTTCACCAACTATATAAACACACCTGAGCAAAAAGAACACATTTTTTATTTTTATTGTAAAATCAAATCAAATTTGTGAAAATTGGAAATGTGTCACATTTAAAAGTTTGCTTTATAGAATGAGTAATAACTCAAGTATGTGAAAAAACGCATTTCGTAAAGCCTGAAAATGTGACCTATAAAGACACCCCCACAGGATGTCCATATAAGGAGTTGTGTATTGTTCCCACAGCAATTTGCCTGTGGCACTGATCCGTGCCACATGAGCTAAAGGCATGATTATTATTATATTATTAATGAAAGAGGCACACTTCTATAAATGTGTTATTTTATAGAAACTCTGTTGTGCGCTAACCGCTGCTATCGCACAACGTGTGGGGCGAAACAAACAGTTCAGCCACTGCTGAGAACGCTGTGTTTTATTGTAATCTCGGGCTCAGCGAGATCGCTGAAAAAAAACCTTCCGGTTACGTAACCAGCATTTCTCCTGAATAGCGGATCCTCCTGGTCCAAGCACTAGTCCAGGCACATCCAGTTGCGTACGTTGAACCGCAGAAGAAGAATAACGTCCGTTGTGGAGGTGTTTCACGAGCGACAGTGTCTTCTGACTCTGGGTCTGACTCCGGGTCGAAGTCATAAAAGGGACTGTAGCGGGGAGTCGTGACGAAACTATTTTCCAACACTGTTAAAACAATGTTTTGATAATGAGTAGCAGTGCATCCACTGTTCCAGAGGGGGGCGTTGCGCTTCTGAGAGCTGGTGTCCTAATTATGTCACTTCCGGGTATTGGCCAATCACAAGACAGTTGGGAAGGCTCTAGGCTGGCTGGCCAATCACAACACAGTCTGTCTTCTGGGTGTGAGATTTCAGTCTGAAACAGCGTGGCTGAAGAGAGCTTCAGTGAGGAGAGATTTCTACCGGCTCGTTTACAGCAACTAAGAGGTTTTTGACCATAAAAACAAGTTAATGTATGTAAGTAGACCTCCATAACTAACATAAATGTGCAACAGGACCACTCTATGTATACCTGCGTGATATACAGTAGCTGTTTGCGCTGTCTTTCATGTGACATGTTGCTTAAATGCCTGCACATGGACTTGGCACCTCTCTGTGCTGATTGTCTGTACAGAAAGGACATTGACATTGATCTCCTCAAGAAACAAGTTTCCCAAACTGCCTGACTTTTCCTTTAAATGGCTTCGATCCAAATCGCACGGTGTTCTCTGTATAGCGGAGAGGAACCTGACACAAATGAAGCTTGTCCGTGACCCTCTGGTGTCCTTCATCTTCTCGTTCATCAGGTGCTAAATCAGCCCGCTGTTCCTAAATCCACTCTTCTGCTTTGAAACGCAAGGAAAACATTTTGTGTTTATGTTTCTCTTCAGCTCCCTCCACCTGCTTCTCTGTTCCGCCTTCCTCCAGAGGATTCACTGACCTACTTTGAGAAGAAGGTTGTTAAGGCCACCTACTCTCTGGTAGCACACGCATCTTCCTCCCTTAATCATACAGACTTTGTCATTCACTTGCCGTAATACAGAAAAAAAGAAAAAAAACCTTCACTAATTTACCCCTTTATCTCAGCTCCTCTCAAAGGTGCCCCTGCTGCTCTCACTGCTTCCTGCCTGCTGCTGTGGTTACCAGTTCCACATCGTCGCGCAGGCTGTAAAACATCTTCCCACTCAGTTTCAGCAAGTAAGAAAAATGAAACTAAATTCCTCAAACACCTTTCATGGTGCATCTTGTTAATTAACACGTATTCCTGTGGCTTATACAACAACAGCTTTGCCACTATTTCCCCATCACTTGAACAACAATAGCAGTAAAAAATCAGTCTAATGAAGCGTCAATGGTACATTTTCCTTTATGTACTTCAACACTGAAATATAATTTCTGTTCATTTTGATCAATAATTGCTCAATTATTAATCGAGGACCTAATTTAATCGTGAACTCTTTTGATAAACAGTTTTCAGATGTGTCAGCTTCTTACTGTAAAAGTGATTATTCTCTGGTTTCTTTGCTCCGTAAGACAAAGAAATCATTCAAACTCAATCATTTAAGAACATCATCATTTCCAGGTTTGAGAACGATTACCAATACATAAATCAATAGATTAATCCATTATGATAATAATCGTTAACTGCAGCCATAAATCCGATTGATGTCCGTGGACAGTCCCAGTGTGGACAAGGCTGAGTGCATGAGTGGGAGTTGGCTGAGATACAAACACAGGCAATGTCTTTAAGGAAGCGGTGGATCACATTGATTTTTTTTGCACCGCTGTCTATCAATTACTCACAGCAGCTCTTGTTTACCTTTGAAATGTTATTTCAGCGGAGAAAGCCCTAACAAAGAACCGCTTCAGGATAACGCTTGTCACTTAGAAACGAGGAGCTGAGGAAGGACATTATGAGGAACGAGGAAGTGGGACAGGGACCACAGGAGGAAACGGATCAAGACATATATGCCACTAGAAAGAAAAAACAACAGCAGAGGAACAGGGGAGAGCCTCCCTCAAGTGTGACCTATCGATCGCGCATCACAGCGCATCCCTGGGTGGAGCTTAGACGAGGAGTTTCAGTCGAACGAGAGCACAGAGAGAGCAGACTTACTGATGGCAGACAGTTAGTCGCTGGGGACAATGTGACAGGTATGACTTGCAATTACTGTGCTAATCAGCGAGAGGGTTCTGATGTGGGACCCCTCCGACTGAAGACGGAGAGGAGGGGCGTGTTTCTTCTGGACCTCACAGCACTTCACTACCTACTGACGCATCATCCATCCATCTTCCACCGCTTTATCCTGCTTTATCCCACTGTGTGCACTATGAGCTGGCATAGGGCAATAGGGCGGTGTACTCCATGCAGAAAGTTTGACACTTCATGTTTCCATGATTGACATCTTTATATGATGACAGAACGATGGGAAGACATTTCCGTTTAGGCTTCACATGTCTGCTGTCAGTCTCATTCGTGTTAATGAGACAAATATTTGTGCTCCTCTGTGATCTATGACTATAATGGAGCCATTAGTGTTGTAATGTCACCCACACAAGCTAACACTACTGAAAGAGCCCGAGCACTCACACAGTGGTGCGAGGACCTACTGGAATCTTGTTTTTCTTTCCGAAATATTTTTCAGGCATTAAAGGCGCCATATGTAAGAATGTGGCCAAAAACGGTTACTACACTCAAATAATACCAAGGTCTTTTAGGTTTTGTTTTCTCCGCCATTGTAGCTCAGACGTAACTGGCAACCGAGACTATACTGACTGCAATGATTGGTAGATGGCGGTAGGTGGCGCCACATGCCAAAACATGATTTCAAAACATCAACATGATTTGTGGTCTACAAAATATTTTTTTATGTTTTGACTGTACTGTTGTTGTTGGTGAGTTCAGTATGTTATGTGAACATTATTCTTGAGTCTTTTTGACATATTTGGAGGATTTTATGGCCAGTTGCTTTACATTTATTACGTGATGCACCTTTAAGCGTTAGCAGAAAATTAGCACGCATATCAGAGCGGACAACAAGGGGAATACGTAGTAAGTGGTGCAAAATGGTTGCAAAAGTTGCAACAAATTTCTATAAACTTGGTGAAAACATGGTAACTCAACAGGAAGTCGGCCATGTTGAATTTGGCGTTCCATCTCGGCAATATGCATGTTTCGTAAAATGAGCAAACTTCGCAAAATCGCAACAACATTTATTTGAAAAAATGCAGCAAATTGTACTCGACACATCAAAGATGAAAAACTATCAAAGGCTCTTGCAGATCCAAAACAGGAAGTGGCCACGGCAACGATTTCACCACAAAACAGGAAGTGTCCTGTAACTTCACCATACAATGACTGATCGGCTCAAAACTTAATATGTAACACAAGAGAACCGGTCAGAAATGATTAGCGCATGGGAACTAAGTCAAGGGCATAGTGCCACCTACTGGCAGCATGGTGGTTGCAAGCTTTAATTACTATTGTACTTCAAAGGTTGAAATGCCCTCCAATCTGTATTGAGATTTTTGACTCATCATTGTACCTCGGGGAGTATACTCCTCCGCTCTAACTCCTTGTGCTCCGAAAGCCATGTCATGAGGACTTTAACAATTAATCTTTGCTCACCCAAATCCAAGTAGGTAATCAATGATGCAAACGTAATATTTGAAATGATTTTCTCGAGACATTTCCAAGCCAAGAAAAAAGGATTTTTGAGATCTTGAATGGTGACCACCAATATCAAATCTTGTCATTCTCGAGTCGGAGTGAATGTTTGTGGCAAATTCAAAAGGATTCCATAAAGAATTGGTGAGATATTGGGTTCAAAAGAATAGAACAGAAGTACGGACAACCTGCAAACATAATCATTTCAAATCTGTTTATTTCAATACTGATATTAATAAAAAGTCAGGAAAATGATGGAAGTGACTGGACATGTGTTCAGTTGTTTATTGATATCAGTTCCGCAGGACTGTACAAATAAATCTAGTAAGCCTTGTACCACGTACGTGCCTTTTTGTGTCTGAACAGATGAAGAAATGAGCAGACGGTACTTTATATTGAGGGTCAGTTTATTCCCCTGTTAATTATCTGAGTCAGACCTCATATCAGAAAGTGTTCACCCTCTCCTCTTGGCTCATAAAGAAGCTCAGTGAATGTATCCTTACATGTCACCAGTATGAGGTAGTGTTTTATATAATATGTTTAATAATTGAAAGGGGCAAAATCAGCTCAGTCTTCAGAAGCTATAATTTGCCTCTCATTGAACGTAGTTTCTTCCTGCGAGACGATGGTGTTGGTGACTGGAGTTTGTGAAGAGGCATAATTTACAATACGTGAGGCTTTAAGTTCCACTTTGAGCAGCATTACATTTTCAGGGCAGGGCGTACGCTAAAATCACACTGTACTAGAAAGTGATGCGATGGGGTCAGGTGGGTTATGAAATAAGAAGTGAAAAAATAAAAACTATCACCACTGTTGTCTTTTAATATTTTGACAGGTATTAGTGAGTGGAGATTGAAAGTTTATATATGCGATGATGGAAATATGTTTTCATTCTAATTATGTATATAGCAATTGGAAAACCTTAAATATTCAAAGCCACAAAAGTGCATCATTATGACTTATTTTACTGCGTTAAAGGTCCAGTGTGAAAGATTAAATGACTTAATGGTGAAACTTCACAGTGCATCCAAAGGAATCCTTCTTCTATGTTTCTCAGAGCAATAGAAGAAAAAGAAATTATAGAAACTGTTAATAAATGTAAAAATAAGATGTCCTCTGACTGTCATGACATAGACATGAAAACAGTAAAAAGGGTTATTGCTGGGATTTCTAAACCACTCACTCATATCTTCAATTTATCATTCCAAACCGGGCAATTTCCTCATAAAATGAAACTAGCAAAAGTAACACCGCTGTACAAAACTGGGGATCGTCACCACTTCACAAATTACAGGCCTGTTTCTCTTCTGCCTCAATTCTCAAAAATACTAGAAAAACTTTTTAATAACCGATTGGACAGTTTTATAGAAAAACACAACTTACTCAGTAACAGTCAATATGGTTTCAGATCAAACCATTCAACATCACTTGCTCTAACAGAACTTATAGAAACTATAACAGATTCCATAGATAAAAAGCAATATGCAGCAGGAGTATTCATTGATCTAAAAAAAGCATTTGATACAATTAACCACAATAGATTGATTTATAAATTGGAGCAATATGGGATCAGGGGGGTAGCCTTGAATTGGGTGGGAAGTTATTTGAGAAACAGGCAGCAATATGTGAAGATGGGAGACTGTTCGTCAGAATGTCTGGATATTGCATGTGGTGTCCCCCAGGGGTCAGTGTTGGGACCCAAACTCTTTGTCCTATATATTAATGACATCTGTAATGTGTCTAGTCTAGTTAAATGTATTTTATTTGCAGATGACACAAACATTTTTTGTTCTGGTGAAAATTTGCAGCAACTTTTGGATGTCATCTCTTCAGAGTTAAGTAAAATTAAAAAATGGTTGGACAAGAATAAATTATCACTAAATCTGAACAAAACAAAAATCATGTTATTTGGAAACTGTAAAATACACAATCAAATACAGGTACAAATAGATGGTGTAAATATTGAAAGAGTAAATGAAAATAAATTCCTGGGAGTGATAATAGATGACAAAATTTGCTGGAAACCTCACATAAAACATATCAAATCTAAACTGTCTCGCAGTATTTCAGTTTTGGTAAAAGCAAAGCATGTCCTAGATCATAAATCACTCTATATTCTGTACAACTCACTGATTCTTCCTTATTTAGAGTACTGTACAGAGACATGGGGAAACACATACAAAACTGCACTTCAGCCACTTTTCATAATGCAAAAAAGAGCAATGAGAATTATTCACAGGGTTGATTATGGGGCACACACCAATGACTTATTTTGGAAATCTAAAACTCTAAAATTGTTTGATTTGGTGGAGCATAAAACAGTCCAGGTATTATATAAAGCAAGGAACTATCTGCTACCAATAAATATTCAGAGAATGTTTCATGAAAGAGAGCAAGGTTATGATTTAAGAGAGAAATCAAATCTAAAGGTTGGTAGAGCTCGTACAACAATGAAAAGTTTCTGTATCACCATTTGTGGAGTAAAACTGTGGAATAATATGAGTACTGAAATCAAAAACATTTCGAGTGTAATCATGTTTAAAAAGAGACATAAAGAAATGATTCTCCAGAGGTACATTGAATAATTCACACAAGGTGTTTGATTACTTACTATTTGGATTAAAATGTGTAATGTGTAAAATGTTTAATTAGAACATATAGTTAAAATTATAGGGGTAGGATTAGATAAGTTTATACTTCTTCCTACTCCTTTTCGCTCATGTAAACTGCGTTGCTTATGAGATGTTGTGTATACATTTTTTCTGTTCACTTATTATATTATTATTTTATCTTATTTATTTATTATTATTATATTTTTTTTTTTTTTACACTGTCGTTTACATGATCGAAATAAAGATATCAATCAATCAATATCAATCAATCAATCAATCAATCCCCTCCCATTGGCAAAGCACGTCAGGCAACCATAGTGGCCTTCACAAACCAGAAAGGATGTAAAACACTCACTTTCACAACAGTCTCTACACTTCCAATCTCCCTCTCTCTCTCTGCCATGTTCTTCTTATTTTTCGTTGGTTTATGCATGATGTTTTGTGCGGAGAGCTGTTCCTCTTTATTTGTGAAGTTAGAGTTCAAAAAACACATCCATTCAAGCTGCTGTAGGAACACAAAACCATAAAATGATTTATTAAGGGCTTGTTCTTCGTCTGCAAAAAAGTAATTCGTTTTAAAGTGATTGCACACACATAAAAACATACTTAAGGCCCTGGTATACTTCTGTGCAACGCACGTTGCATCATCAATGTGCAATGAGTGCGCATGGACAGCATTATGTGCAAACTGAATTTCCACCCCACCAGTAGGCGGAGTATAACCCCGCTCACCAAGCAGAAAAAAAAAACATTTCAACTACAGAAGAAGAAGTCATCCGAGCCTCGATCTGGCGACTCTTGAACCAGCTGACACCCTGACTCCCATGCCCTGATGGGCCTTTTAGTTGTGAGGCAGGAGTATACCAGGGTCTGCGATATGTGCACGGAAGTATACCAAAGCCTTTGGGAGTAGAATTTTCAATTTCTGCCACTAAAACCTTCTTAAATGTTACACAATGGACCTTTTAAAGGGCAGCAGAATAACTGATCTACTGAAAACTTGAGAAATGATATTGGTTGTGAACCAGGTAGTAGGGCTGGGCGATATGGCCTCAAATCCATATCACGATATATTGAGCAGCTCACCTCGATAACTATATAAGTTCGAAGTTGCTAAATGACGTGATCGCCTAATTTGCATAATTTACCATTTGCCTGATATAAGTGTCCGAGTGTCTTAAAGGGACATGAATATACAGGTAGCCTGCCGACCTACACACACAGCCAAAAACAACTTTTCTTTTGTTTTGTTTTTTTTGTTTTTTTAATTATCGAATGTATTGATAACGACAAAATGACGTCGATTATCGTCGTAAATTTGGATAACGATATTTTTTTAGTTTACTCCATAGTGGTGTATTTGCTAGAGTTTTGCAGTTATTCTTCTGTCCTTATTGTAATAAAGAACTATTTACTTTACTATCTAGTAAATACTATATGTTTGTTGTGTTTTGGAAATCATCTATGTAAAGAAATCACACAAATCAAATCCTCGCCGCCACGTAGTGTACGTCAGTGTGTGTGTGTGTGTATTGTTTATCAAGTAAGTGCAGGAGAAATGGAGGGCAAATAATTTGCGCTGCTAATTTTAGGTTCACCCCAAAGGTTCACTTCATCAAATCGCACGATCAAAGCTCCCGACTTTTCACAAACAAACATTCTCAAATCTAATGTCCCATTATAGAGTTATTGCTATTGACTGGGAACATCCGCAGTTGGTGAGCCCATGAATTTTACTCGAATACGAATACAGAATATGAATGTTGTGTTTCGTTCTTAGTATGGATGAATGACCTTGAGGCGCAAACACTCTGTGAGTAGACCTGACCGACTGGAGATGCGTATCACATATGGATTTCTGTGAGGCCCTGCAGTCTTATTGGAATGGGGAGATCATCCTCACTAACAAGTGAATGCTTCATCATAACTTTAGGCTTGAGTTCTCATGCGATAAATCAGATATGGCTCATGCATTCAACCCTGAAATGATCAATGAATGTCACGTGACAAGGCCTGGTGTCTCACCTCCGTCAAAAATGTGTGCATGACATGCATACATGCACATACAGTGCCGGGTGTTATTTACACATGAGTACATTTTAATTTGAGGGGAATATATAAAATCACATTGTCGACATTCGATTTGCAATACCGTCACTCTCGGTGCAAATGTAGTTTTGCTGTGCAGAGATTTCTATCGTAATCTTTCCTCCTCTAATGTCATTCAGAGGCTGAAACCAAACCAGCACCAATACATAAACAATATTTTACGGTCTATCACTTTCTCAGAAGAAGTCTTCCAACATTATGTTGATCCCTTAAAGCTCCAGTAGGCAAGATTACTAAAAACATACAGTGGGTGATTGTCGAGTCTGAAGCAGACGCTTCACATGCATCACATGGCCCAAGGCGGTCTCTCTATCTCTGAAATGCTTCACCAATATTGTTACATGCCTCAGCGTGTTTATGTTTCGATTTTCTTTTTGTTTTCTTTGCCGGATTACCTGCCCGATTACCCCGATTCTTCCTGCCAGATCCTTTCAAGCTCCATCAGATTACTTGAAATCATCGGTTAATCTTCTGGTCTCTCTGCTCTCTGATGTGCTGTGAGGTTTAAGTCCTCTGTCTTTTGCTAGGCCACTCAGAGACAGTCAAAGGCTTGTCCTCAAAGCCACATCAGGTGAATATATCGGGCCACTGTTGTGGCAAAAACTATACCGTCATCGTGCCCGTGACCGCGAGTGTTTCATGTGGCTGACGGCTGTTCGATGTATGCTACAGCAGCCTCAGGAGAGGATCTGCTCCGGGCCTGATACACCTGTTGCTCCAGGTCTGTAGATCCACTGCATTTCCTCATCGACATTGTCCTTGAGATCTGGCTGGAGAGACATCCTGATAAGCCAATTAGAAACTGGAAATTCAAGTTGACTTCCGTTTCAATCAAACTCTCTCACACACACTAGTATACTCGCATACACTGCATATTATTGTCTCATACATTCACAATCATGTTGTTGCATCCATAATAGCGTGAAGGAGAGTATGATAGTAAATGTACGTGACAATAGTACTGTTTGTGAGAGAGTATGATAGTAAATGTACGTGACGATAGTACGGTTTGTGAGAGAGTATGATAGTAAACGTACGTGACTATAGTATTGTTTGTGAGAGAGTATGATAGTAAATGTACGTGACTATAGTACTGTTTGTGAGAGAGTATGATAGTAAATGCACATGACTATAGCACTGTTTGTGAGAGAGTATGATAGTGTTTGTGAGAGAGTATGATAGTAAATGTACATGACTATAGCACTGTTTGTGAGAGAGTATGATAGTGTTTGTGAGAGAGTATGATAGTAAATGTAAAAGACTATAGTACTGTTTGTGAGAGAGTATGATAGTAAATGTACATGACTATAGCACTGTTTGTGAGAGAGTATGATAGTAAATGTACGTAACTATAGTACTGTTTGTGAGAGAGTATGATAGTAAATGTACGTGACGATAGTACTGTTTGTGAGAGAGTATGATAGTAAATGTACGTGACGATAGTACTGTTTGTGAGAGAGTATGATAGTAAATGTACGTGACGATAGTACGGTTTGTGAGAGAGTATGATAGTAAACGTACGTGACTATAGTATTGTTTGTGAGAGAGTATGATAGTAAATATACGTGACTATAGTACTGTTTGTGAGAGAGTATGATAGTAAATGTACATGACTATAGCACTGTTTGTGAGAGAGTATGATAGTGTTTGTGAGAGAGTATGATAGTAAATGTAAAAGACTATAGTACTGTTTGTGAGAGAGTATGATAGTAAATGTACATGACTATAGCACTGTTTGTGAGAGAGTATGATAGTAAATGTACGTGACAATAGTACTGTTTGTGAGAGAGTATGATAGTAAATGTACGTGACAATAGTACTGTTTGTGAGAGAGTATGATAGTAAATGTACGTGACAATAGTACTGTTTGTGAGAGAGTATGATAGTTAGTGTGCGCGACTATACCAGTGTTTGTGAGAGACTATGATATAACGTGAGCGCAAGACTGAATTTCTCAAGCGGCCTCTCATAATGATCAATGTATTCTCATGAAGGGTTTGTATGGCAACATACGAAAAACATACCCTGTTTTTCGTGCATTATCATACAAAAAAACAATGACGCCAGTGCGCACGGTGAACGGATATGATCTTCCGTTTCTCAGTTATTATGAAGATTTTTCAGGTCTCATTACCGTTACGGACAGGGTTAGGGCATATATCGCATACTCACATGACCACGTCTCCGTGGTAAACACAATGCAACACTTTTCGTAGATTTCAGTACGAACCTTTCATGAGAACAGGCTGAGGTGATTCACCTTCACGTGGAAACCACTGTATAACAAGTGAGGCGGTGTGTGCGTGTGTGTCTGTGTGCACATGACATCATTTAATGGCTCCGACTTGGTGAGTGAAGCGGCATCACAAGTTGCTCTGCAGGCAAGGTCAGAATAAGCAAAGAAGTCTCCTTCAATCAAACTAACTGAGCACATTTGCTCAACATTTTTATATTTGTTTGCTCCGTGTTTAATATTTATTCATGGCCGCCAGAGTAAATATTCCCAGGCAGGTTGAGTTGTTTGGTCAGGCAGTCTTGACTCGTCACATGTCACGCTGAATTTGTCGTCTGTTTGCTGTGAGATTTTGCACACCAGAATAGAAATGTAGAATAACAGAATGCCTACAGTGACTTAACATGGGGGGGGGGGGGGGGGGGTTATAAGTATGTTAGAGATGAAGGACAAGCATTTTGCAAGTAAACTGTTCTATTATAAGCTCCGTGACTGATGAAAAAACAGATTGCTTGACAATCGTAGTTAAGTTTATTTGAATATGGCCGGATCCGTATTTCAACAGAGGGTTCGCCCCTTTATTGACATATATTATTAACACTGACGTTGATGAGTGCGTCACCACACGCTGCAGTTATTTCTGTGTGCCACCCTGGGAGTGAGACTATCGCTCTCTGTGAAAACACGGCTTCCAGCAGGGACACAAGATTTTAACCACAACCCCTAGAACTCACGCAGGACAGAGAACACACGCAGGACAGAAAACACACGGGTCCGAGAACACACACAGGACAGAAAACACATGGGTCCGAGAACACACACAGGACAGAAATCACATGGGTCCGAAAAACACACACAGAACAGAAAACACATGGGTCCGAGAACACACACAGAACAGAAAACACATGGGTCCGAGAACACACACAGAACAGAAAACACATGGATCCGAGAACACACACAGGACAGAAAACACATGGGTCCGAGAACACACACAGGACAGAAAACACATGGGTCCGAAAACACACACAGGACAGAAAACACACGGGTCCGAGAACACACACAGGACAGAAAACACACGGGTCCGAGAACACACACAGGACAGAAAACACATGGCTCTGTGCCTGTGTTTTTGGGATTGTGTGTGTTTTCTGTCCTGACTGTTTTGGAGATTGTATGTGTTTTCTGTCCCGTGAGTGTTTTGGGGATTGTGTGTGTTTTCTGTTCTGCGTCTGTGTTTTTGGGATTGTGTGTGTTTTCTGTCCTGTGTGTGTTTTGGGTATTGTGTGTGTTTTCTGTCCTGTGTGTGTTTTGGGGGTTGTGTGTGTTTTCTGTCCTGTGCATGTTTTGGGGATTGTGTGTGTTTTCTGTCCTGTGTGTGTTTTGGGGATTGTGTGTGTTTTCTGTCCTGTGTGTGTTTTGGGGATTGTGTGTGTTTTATGTCCTGCGTGTGTTTTTGTTTTCGTTTGTATTTTTGAATCAGCAGCATGCAGTTTGTTTCTCCTCCTGCATGTGTTTTGGGTCGTTGCAGTGCGCTTACAAACCCCAGTGAGAAAGCAGTCTAGTGGTGACAAAGAGCAGTGAAGTAAGATATCATGGCCTGAAGCAGCTATAGATTTTATTCACCGAGCCTTTTGTTAAGTGGCTAAAATCAGTTTTTCCGTCTGTCCCTGTTGGCAGCCATTTTATTAGTGACAGCGAGTGTCCGGTTGCCAGGCTGGTGCAGGGAAATGGCAGCGCACTCGACAAAGTCAGTGAATAATGTGTCAATATCTCATACAACCACACTTTAAAGTGTTCATGGATCATGGTGTGGGAGCTGCTACGAATTCAGTCCTGCTTTTGACCAATGGTGAAGCTTTAACCTTGGCCGTTTTTTCACACGTCAGGCCCCACTATTGATTCTAACACTTTTCTTCTCTTCTGCCCTGGAAATGGTAATGACCCACTGCTTTCTAGTTCATGCCATTTTGAATTCAGCATTTTCTATTCAGCATGAAGTTCATCTCTTTGCCTTTTCTGGTGTGTCCACTGGGAGCCCTTTTGAATCATGGGAAAGCCAGTGATGGAGGTTCAGACTTGCAAAACCATTCTCTTTCCCTATGTCTGTCTTCTTTTACTCTACAGAGAGACCTTGCATATGTCATTTATACATATGTTTACATATTTTTCCTCCAGGTCAAACTCTAGCAGAGGTGGTACTGAAATATTCTACTCAAGTAAAAGTACCACTATGTTCCTAAGATTTTACTTACTTACGTACTTACTGGTCTGAAAAGGTTGGGGTTCTTTCTTGTGTCATGCAAAAAGATCAAGGGGACACACATCTCAACTTAATTGTTTTTAATTATAGGCAAACCTTTGCAAATTAAAGTGCTGACAAAATAAAATATGAAAAACAAAGCTCACAAATGCTTTAACTTTCCTACTCACTCAGGACCCTAATTAACGCCAATTCACCTGTCCACATCATTCACCTGTCCACATCATTCACCTGTCCACATTATTCACCTGTCCACATCATTCTGCTGTCCACATTATTCACCTGTCCACATTATTCACCTGTCCACATCATTCACATGTCCACATTATTCACCTGTCCACATTATTCACCTGTCCACATTATTCACCTGTCCACATCATTCACCTTTCCACATTATTCACCTGTCCACATCATTCTGCTGTCCACATCATTCACCTGTCCACATATTCACCTGTCCACATCATTCACCTGTCCTCATCATTTTACTGTCCTCATCATTCACCTGTCCACATTATTCTACTGTCCTCGTTTTTTTACTGTCCTCATCGTTCAACTGTCCACATCATTCACCTGTCCTCTTCATTCACCTTTCCTCATCATTTTACTGTCCTCATCATTCACCTGTGCACAATATTCTACTGTCCTCATCATTCACCTGTCCACAATATTCTACTGTCCTCATCATTCACCTGTCCACAATATTCTACTGTCCTCATCATTCACCTGTCCACAATATTCTACTGTCCTCATCATTCACCTGTCCACAATATTCTACTGTCCTCATCATTCACCGGTCCACATTATTCTACTGTCCTCATCATTTTTACTGTCCACATCATTCACCTCCATCAGTCAATGCCAGTGTGTGAATTTTTCATTCATTTATTTTTATTTTTATTAAATGCACGCGTGTCCACCTCAAAGTTGGTGGCTAACTGGCTCACATGTTTCTATGGGAACAGTAAAGATGGCACGCAGATGGATTTATTGTAACACAGAGAAATCCCTCCTTTGCTGCGGCTGCAGTATCCTCAGAAAACAGTTGTGGAAGGCAGATTATCTGGTTTGTGATATCGTTGCCTCTCACTGATCCGTTTGTCTTACTCTTAAGACATCTGCTCTCACACTTTCACTTTGCAGTACAATTGTTTTTACCTTTTTCTCATCCCACTTCCTCTTCCTCCATCTCCCTGCCCCCTTCTATACTGGGAGACACAATCCTGATTCGGGGTTTTGTTATAATGGGGGCATTCATTACATGTGAAAATAGGGCTGATGGGGAAGGGAGAGTAAAAAGGGAGCTGGGCTGTAATTGAGTGGGTGACTTAACTATGAGCGCTTCTTGTGTGGGAGAGTGACTGAAAGAACCAATGGAGATAACGATGTCAT